>NW_015373896.1:1998287-2013481 GCF_001272555.1 Dufourea novaeangliae | reverse complement strand
TTAACACTTTTTTAAGTGTTACAGTGATATTTCGTTGGCCTCCGTATTAGCGCATTGCGCCGAACGCGGATAGCATGATGTTATAGTTGCAAGGGAGCAATTGATTCGAATAGACGTATTGTACCGTACCGCATCATATTTCAAACTTTTATATCATTAGAATTTATATGTATACATATGTATATTCATATAAACATGCGTCAGTTAATATAAGCTTCATTTCATCGAATTGTCTTAAATATAACTGCATAAACAGTGTACAATCTTATACTAATTATAGTTGTCTGGTTCAACAGGTTTCTACAGAAACTAACTACTGCCTACGTCTTTTAAACTTGGGCTGTAGTAGTATCTGCAGAAACTGCCATGGGTGCTGGGGTTATTATCTAATTTCTTCACGGGAACACGCACAAGCGTCAGTCCCAATTCGACAGTTGCACGAGCAACATTCGACCGAGCTCGCGAGTTGTACGAGCAACAGCGATAAAGGATCACGTTTCAAATGGTTACTGACGCAAGCCATTTTAGTACCGTTCATTGTCCCGTAATCCACATGTAATAACAACAGATCGAATCCGGCAAAGGACTACTGCAAATTATTACACACGTCTATCGTATACCACCGGTAATCAAAATTTCGGCGACAAACTTATGAAACCTTTATGAAGTTTTGAAGACTGTACGGAAAACTTGCAAGTGACAGAGGAGGGAATTATTTGCGGCATATAAGTTACAATATTTTATAAGCCTGAATAATATCTAAGTCTACTTTTTCCGAATTTATATAAATATCATTACAAGTATACTGTAGAATCATATAGATAAGTAGGATTCAAGTAAAATAAGTATCTAAGGGCACTTTTATTGAATCTATACAAATATTATTATAAATATATTGTAAAATCATATATGTAAGTAGTACTTAAGGCAATTGTTGTTAAATTTATAGAAATACTATTGTAAATTGTATATTTTCGTACGATTTTTTCAATAAAAAACAGTTAAACCATACATATGCATTATTCATTAATCCCGGCACTATCTCCACTCCTATTCCTAGGGTTTCTTGAAGTTTTGCAAGAAGTTCTGGGAATTAGTTCCACTTTTCGCCACCAACTGATGGGGGCGCCACAAATGTACAAGTTTTTCCGCCATCTTGGATTTTGAAAAAGCGCGGGAAAAATTGGGATTCATGGGACATACTAGTGGCGCCCCCAAGAAAATGGGTGGCGAAAGTTGGGACTAAATCCAGAACTTTTCGATAGTTCGCGCAATCACCACCAGATGGCGCTGCTTAAAAAGTTTTAGAATTAGTGTGTCAGAGTGTCAGACAGTGTCAGACTTGCAATTGAGAATCGAGAATCGAGTGCCGTTCGGGGAAGACACGGAGGTAATTGAAAGGTGTTACAGCATGATTTCAATTGATCTTCAGCAACGTTGATTGTCATCGATTGATAAGAGAGTGACCGTTATCAAAATCGAAAGATTTATGTTTGAGACACTAAAATCGCGCGTAACAGTGACGTCGAGCAATGATAACGATATCTCACGTTGTTATAGTCGTAGACTGTGTTTAAGTTACTCGATCGTCGAGCCCGTATTAGATTCCCGTAAATTCATCAATGGACTGTGAATAGAGAACCACGATGCACCCTCGAGATATCGTGTCTAGATATCGTTTTTGAATAGATAATAATTCTCGAAATTCGGTGTGATGATTCTCAAAGTGTCAGATGGTTCGTTTCGGATGCCAAAGTTTCTGATCGACAAGATCCTGATTTATTGACACAGGCGAGGAAAAAGCGAAAATGACTGAAAGTTTAATAAATGAATGGCTGACGGACTGTGCAGATGTCTCGCCTTCGGAACTTCACACCTTTGCTACCACATTGTTGCAAGACAATGAGATAGTCAGAGCACTTTATGTGCTTTTGGAAGAACGTAGTAAATATAGTCAGGTAATACACTGTTCACAAATGTTTCTTGAATTCGTGTGGTAAAGTATAAATCAAAATTTTACATCTGCTACCCTGAGATGTAACAATTTTTTTTTTCTCATTACAAAAATTGATGTCTTTAAAGAGTGTTCTAGAAGTGTTGTTTCTGTTATATTGACATTTGTTATTATTGTTAAATGTACGTAGCATAAAAGTGTGAGAAAAACCCGTTCGAGACTAATGACTCAGCATACGACTCTTACAATATCATATTTGGTTAGCCATTGACTCAGTATTTCAGTTACTTAAACATTGTATGTAAACATTGCCAGCTGCTGGAGTTGGTCTTGTAACGATACATTGGTCTCAAATGTGTTGAGTCAGTTATACAAATATTTTTAATAAAAACTATTTACTATATTTAAGTGACAATTATTTAAAGATACCAAGTACATGGATACTTTTGTCAAAATTAATAATATGTATTCTTAAATTGCATTCCATTTATTTATAAACAACTTTTTGTTCATTGTAGTTGGTGGATACAGTATGCGATCAGTTATACAATTTCTACCGTTCCCAGGATACAGAATTGCAGAGGTTCACCTTGCAGTTTTTGCCCACATTAGTATATATTTATTTAAATTCTGCAGCTCATGGTGATATTAAGGTGAGGCTATGTAATTAAAAGAAAAAAAGAGTGATAATTAAGCATGTGCCTCATTAACGTTGTAAGGTTTTTGAAGTAAAAACTAGTGTTATGTAACAAAGGTGAACTATAATTCAAGTTACAATCATATGGAAGAACAGCCATATTATTTAATTAATTGTAGAACAGGTATACATATTCAGTGAAACACAATTTACAATCTTATTCGAAGGAACATTAATGTAATAGTAATTTCAAAGATAAACATATTGAATACATATGTATGTTTCACATAATGTGTAATTATTTTTAAAAACATAACACCCAAAGAAGTAATTTAATTATAATGTATGTGTCTTGTATTTGCATACGGATTGTTTTATAGAGTATATAGTTATGATATATCTATGCAAAATAAATTATGCACATAATTTATTTTGAACCTTTGATTTTATGCTTAGCTCATAATGTATTCTGTTTTACAGAACTGTCGATCTGTAGAAACGTTATTGATTGGTTTGTATAATCTAGAAATAGTGGACAAATCAGGACAGCAAAAAGCAATTTCTTTTAGGGTACCATCGCTTGCCATGCTTTCGATATATCATGAGGTATGTATTTTCCTTTAAATTATTATCGATATCATTTGTTCGTAACGATAAGTGTTTCCGTTTCATGTAGCCGGCAAGCTTAGCACCCGCTTCTTTGACGGAGAGCGCAGTTCGTAGATTTGAAGAGTGTAATACGAAATTAGTTAGCTGGGGACCGTTGCAGCAAGTAGAAACGTTGAATGCGCAGAACAGATTGAAAGTGATGACTGCTCTTCTGTTTATTTACAATCAACAACTTGGCTACATAAGTAAATTCGCATTGGAACAATTATGCAAAGTCGCCACTAAGTAAGACGAAGTTTGCCATTGTCGCGTATCGAATGAAAGCCTTGCAATTCACTTGACAAAATATTACAGACTCGTCACTCAAGGATTCATGAAACCAGGACATCATCAAAGATCATCGTACGGAAGCGAGTCTAGTTTCGTTCCACGATTGTTACCTCGTATACCTGTGTCCGGTCAATTTCTCCTTGAATTCTTACATGCTGTATATTTTGCTATGTGCGTGACATATTATTTTTCAATTCATATAATTAACTAGTGCTCAGTTTCTGAATGGAAATGGAAAGAAAATTTTTATAAAGTTTCCCTTAAATACATAACAAAGATGATAGTATTAAAATTTTCATACATGATAATATATGTTTCGCAGGTATAATGACTGCTTGTACTTAGGTACACAAGCAGTGGAAGATATTCACAATCGAGCATGTTACGAAGCATATCCAGATGTCATGCTAGTTACAAACGCTATACGCAATTCTGCCAGTTCCGGACCATCAGGTATACAACCTGTTGATTAGGATTTTACACTGGTTCGTAATAAGAAGCATTGAACATAACAAAACAATTTTTTTCTATATTTTAGGTCAACTTAGCGATGGACCAATCGGTGTTAGTGTTGCATTGTCACCAAGTGCAACTGCAACAGTATCTAAGTCCATGATCACAAATGCTTCTTTTCGAACGAAAAAATTACCAGGTATGTTTTTAAAATTTAAAATTATCGTCTACTAACAATTATCATAAATAACCATTTCGACGAAATTACGAATCCCAGATGTATCAGTAATGTCTGTTTTGTTTTTTTGTACAGAGTGATTCTCTCGCTAGGGGACCCAAAGAGGGTATCCGTTGCATTGTTTTTATTTCACAGATATGATATAGAAGCCATATTCGCGTATAGACATAGAGGCCCTTTAATGCTGCGACGTTGACAGACCGGGCGATTACCACGCAGATGTCGCCGGCTATTCCGTTTGGGTCCTCTAGCGAGAGAATCAACCGTGTACAATATACACAATATACAGAGTCTAGTTTTTGTTAATTTATTTATGACTACTGAGCATGTTGTCAATGTTACCATATTGTATAGCCGAACATCTGTTGGTCTGGGTTAGGTATGCACTGAATTAGAATACGATGTGAAGAAGAGTAAGAATTACAGATTGCAAAAGTTTTACTTCGATCGTTACGAAATTCGTGTGTATTCGGAATCGTAAGTGCATGTACAACAGTGTGTATTACATTGTACGACTCGTTTCGCATGCAGAACCGTGTATTTGTAAATATATATATTTTAGTTTGTGTCTAGGATTTAGCGTAGATCGGAATCGTTAGATGTGTACACGGATTAAACAAAGTTCTTTGTGTTTATATGATTAAAACGGCGTTTTTCGTACGATTACTTCACATCGTGGAAAGTGTGCGTTTGAAACACAGGGAAACAGAACAGCTACGTTCAAGCATTTGCACGATCACGAACACATTTAACAGCCAGGTCTGGGATTTAGCGAATCTGCATTGGTTGCAAACATATGTCATTAGACGATCTGGATGAGAAGTTATTCGCGGATGAGCATGGCAGTGCTGCTCAACTCGATAGTCCGGAACAGCTGCCGGCAGAGCCAAGCGGTAGCAAGTGGTTCCATCGGCAGCCGAGGAATTCGGTTACGGCGACAAACGAAGAAGCCAGCAGAATGAAAAAAGTCAGTTCTACTTCCTCATTGGAGAGTTCTAGACGTGGAAGTGTGTGCAGTGTTCAGAGTTCGCCTAATAAATCCTCTCCCAAAAGGACCAAAGATCATTCGAAAAGAAACACGTCTGAGCACAGCGAGGATCATAACTCTAAAGCGAATCCCCGAAAGAGAAAGGAGCAAAAAGAAGTTAGTGATTTTGTTCACGGGGAAAATAAAATCGATTCTGGCTCCCGGTTGTACAGTGTGTTGGAGGAACAAGTTCTCGGAGAAATGATCCACAATTCAATGGAAAATTTATATTCGGACGGGAATAAATCGATCGGTTATCGTACGACTGCTGCTTTGTCAACGAACACATGGTATTAGTGGTTCACTTTCAGCACTTTCGGATCACTAATATTTTTTTCTTCAGTAAACACACAAAAATATTAGACATTACACCTACGTAACGTTTAATCAGTTCGATTAGACAGCGGTGTGTTGTGTATTCATTTATGAATCCGTTTCAGAAACATATCGTCATTCTTAGAAGAGACATATGCCTTGATCGCGTTACTTGTATAGTCAAACGCACATACTGGACGATTGCATGAAGTTTCGGCACGTTTCTTTGCATTCAGAACAATTGAATTTGTTATAATACAGATTCGCCGTAATCACTTTGTCTTTTCCTTTTCCGTTGACAGCATGCACATAAATAGAAACAAAAAAGACAATTGTGTGTATTTATATTTATACGAATGCTAGGTGCATACGAAACAGAGTTCGTTTGAAGTTTAATGGAATATCAGTTGCCATAAAGCAAATCTGACATTTCTATGCACCGATCGAATAGAATTTCGAGTTTTACTTTCAAATTCCAGATGCTTGACATTATTAACAATCTATTTATTGCATTACTTTTTCTTTTACACAAGATGCATAATTCTTTGTACAGTGGACTCTAACTGTATTGCCATGGCCGGGGCCGTAGGGGAGTAAACTGGCAATGAGTTGAAAACTCCCTCCATGCTAAGTTCTATCGTCATAGCCTCGGCGTCAGCGCCTGCACAAAAGTTGGTTCGTGGTGGAAGTGGTTCGAAAGTACATGTGAAGGGGGAGGTGCCTCGCGTGGCAATATATTTAGCGGCAATATAGTTAGAGTCCACTGTATTTGCTTTTTCTTCGCAGTGTTTGAATCTATACTTTGATACATAAGAAATGATATACTTCTATATATTCTTCTTTTTTTTTTGTTTACTTTTTTGTGTGTAGATGACATACCGATTCAAGTAACAAAAGAAGATTCTGGCGGAGAAGGTAAAAGTAATCTTGTGTCGATCACCGAAGAAGAAACCACAGAGTCGAACAGAGTTGGCTCGATGAGACAATCAAAGGATCAGAAAACCGGCTCGAAAATGACGAACTTCCCTGTACTCGGGAAAAAACCCAGGGAGAAAGACAGCAAAACCGCTAAGAACGTCCACGCTAGTGTCCCCGACAAAGAGAAGAAACTTGGATCTCAGACAGCGTCGAAGGAGAGTATTAAAGGTAGTTCCTCAATGTTGAACAGCGAGTCGACGGAGCTCGATGGAAATGTGGGCGGGTGTTCAAACAGGAAAAAGAACAGTAGCGTGGAGAACAATTCAGGTACGGTAGATACTAGTGTCTCGTTGATCGACGGAGACCGTCTCGCGTTGAGTGGAGACACGGATAATACCAATATGGAGACGACGATTAACTTAAGAACACACAGTGAGACGGAATCGTTGACATCGTCTACTCAGGTCAGCTCTGTTTAAATTGTAAAAGGAAATATAGATTTGTCAAGTGAAAACGAAATAGTAGTGAGCTATATACTGAATAAGAATAACGTTTTCTTTTTTCATGTTCGGTTGTATATAGTGTTTGTTTTCAATATAACAGAACCTTATGGAGTATTGATTCAGCATTTAAACAGACTTTGTGATCTGACGCAAAGAGCATTGTACTCGCAGTTCTTTCAGACATGGCTCATTACTATACGGATCTCCGTAATTAGTTGTAAAAAAAAATGAGGAAAAATCATACTGGGGAAGGGAACAATAAGTTAACAAAATTGTACGTTTTCTGTTGCTGGATGCACACGAGCGTGTATTAAAGCAGGTTCTGTGAATTGTCTTTATAACGTGTTTTGTAATAATATTAAATAGATTCATGCTTTTCTTGAATGGTTTCACTTATAATTCTTTAATGACATTAGAAATATATCGAATTCTTATGTTACAAAAGGACAAAATTAATTATTTATCCAATATATTAACCCTCTTAGTAGTCCTGAGCCGATATATTGCTATCTGGGAAACCATATGAATTGTCTCTTATTTTTTTTGCATCTCTTCTATTTGTTTAGTGAACTGTACGCATGTGTCGATAATAACATTAAACGAAGTATTAAGAAAGCTTTAATACTTTTTAAGTTACAAGTGATTTTCCGTTCCTATAAATTTAATAGGTGTGCTAAGAGGGTCAATATTTAAAAAATAAATGTCTTCAAACTGATGGAAATGTACTTATTTATTTTTCTTATAATTCATTATCAAATATTGTTGCACTTCTATTCATATTAAATATTCAGTCGTTATCATGCTTACCCCCAAAATTCTTTTGAAAACCGTAAGGTCTATATATCAGACGGAAAATCTAGCTATTAATTATACAAAGCCCATTAATTCCACAGAAAATAATTAGAGATCTCTCATATTTTCGTGAAACGTATTATTTATTATATTTTCAAATTTTCGATACTCTGCAAACAGAATGCAACACGACTGACACTTGTCCTTCGAGACAGTATAAAAAGTATATTTAGACGAATCTTGTAATTTTTCTAAAAGGTATCTTTATGCCTACCTATACGCATAGTGTTGCCTGTAAGTTATGTTTAGATGAAACTGTGTTTTTGTATGAATTTGTACACGAGGAAATGTTTTTAGCTGATGTCGCGTCTATCTTGTAACACATTCAAAATGATTTGTAACAATTTTTTTCCACAACTGTAATATTAATGGACCTAAGGTCTTTCAATTCATAGATATTTTATATTTTATTAGGCGTTTTATTTTACACGTATTTTTAACATACATTCATTTAATCTATTTTCAAATAATCGTATGAATTACTTTGAGGTATACAGAAAACTATACTCAACGACAGAATTACTTCACCATTCAGAATCAAAAATATACAGAGTAAAATATCCGAAAACCAATGTTCGTAAGTCATATAGTATTTGCACTTCTATACATATATACAGACATTATACATTTTGTTTTTAAGTAAAATTTTTCTCCTAATTACGTTTATTATTTCGTATAAAATAACTGAAACATATTTCAACATCTAATAACACCAAAAGAATTTGAAGTTACAGGAGAAAAGGAGATTTAAACTTGGAATTGGTATTTACTTGAAAAGACTGTATATTACATTATATTATTACTTAGTCTATTTAAAGAGTACTATTATGATTCTTTTAACCAATCAGAGTGTTCAACAAGGTGTTATATGAATATTAATATCAAATTAAGATGAAACATACAATCTTTCACATGAACATGTGTTTGAAGCAATTGTTTAATAACTCCTGTATCACTTTTAAAACTTCGAAATGGTAATACAATTCAGTCTACTGAATAATGTGAGAAGGCTGACACGTATCATATTCTGTAAAATCTGTACACATGTAGCTTTGTGGAATATTATCATACAGTATGAATTTGATATCCTAGCTTCATTGAAATTTTGCGAAATTTCTTAACAATTCAATCGCACTATGTTCCAATACATCGTCAAAATTGTCCCTATTCGTGTGCATTTTTATAATCGTAAATGATATATACTATGCTCTATTTATTAAAAACATACTAATATTTTGTTTATTTTATACTTCAACTTTATTATGAAAAATATGGAGAAGGTTCTACGTTTCTACTACTTACCATATGTTATTCTTTTCATTCAAGTGTCAGAAGTAACAAAACTAGATGTCCTTAACTAAACCATAAGACTTTGAAAGAGAAAGAAATAAATAAACTGAACTCTTTCTAATACTTACATTTGGTATACTAGCTAGAACAATGACAAATTTGAAACCCATAGTTTTTTATGTCATTTGAAAGTTCTATGCAGAGAATTCACTAATCTCCTTTGGAGGTACACGAGTAAAAACCGAGTGAATAGATTAATTTATTTAGAAAGGAAAAAAAGAGAAACGCCGGAATTTAGTTGTTGTATCACTGCCATATAGAGTAATTTAATCAAACGAATTGTGTCGGTGACTTAAGTTTATAGGTTTAATTATATGTATGTTATATTGTATTTGTGATATTACGTAACATGTACACGTAGTTATGTGTTTAAATTAACGAAATGTTTAACACTAACAGATTTTAAGGAGTATCGAAGAAATTAAAAAAAAATATTGTAAAATTAATAAGTTAAATGTCTATTAAACGTGTCGAGATACTTGTACAAAAGGCAGGAGAAAGGGGAATTGGTAATATGTAAGAGATGTAACATTTCATGTACATTTGGGAGTTGTTAGATTGTTTCTTGAAAAATTGCTCCCTCCTGTATAAATATTCGAATAACTCTCTTGTACACTTAGACCTTTCACATATAGATATTCCCTTTGCAAACAACAAATATTGTGTATATAGTGTATACCACATTTCAATTGCAAAAGTTAACGTACTCAGAATGTTAAGTAATAACCACAATACCTTGAGTGTTTACGCAAATTATACGATATGGTAATCCATGTATATGCCAGCATAAATACTGTACATTATTTTAGTTTGTAAACACACCCGTTGAAGCTTGTTACATTGTTAAAGTTGTCAATATGTATATAATATATGGAATTATTGCACAGATGATACCATTGAGTTCGTTAGTAATTTGCATCGCGTAATTACGGTAAAATATTTTAAACAACTTAAAAACCAGTATCAAAATAGAAATATATATATATATATATATATATAATATATATCGAAATATTCTGCTTTACCAAAAGATTCACAATCATGATTAAAACATGGTAATTGATACCGAATAACATGTACGTTTTCATGATCGTACTTCTTGTGTTTCAAGAGTTGCTATTACAAATTTGTAATGTTTTTAATGATGTCAGTTCTATAACATTGAAACCGTTAACGATTTGGAATCATGTTAAGAAGACAATTAAAAACTTGTGAAATTATAGAAAGTATAAACTAAAGCCACATTTGTACATATGGTTTTAAGAACTGATATTTTGAACGAGTGAAGGATTCCGTAAGCACAATATCAGTTGTATACTTTAAGTTAAAAAAAAAAGACTAAACTGAAATTAATTACAATATGAAGTGACAGAAAGAAAGCAGTTTGGAAATGGTTAACTCTTAATACGTGCTGTAGAAGATGAATGGAGAGTAATTATTGAAAGTCATAAATATCGAAACTACTTGGAAATATCTGTATAGTAAGGTTTAAGTACTTATATTGTTTCTTGTATAAAGGATATACATGTATTATTACTACCTTATGTATTTATTATCATTCCACGTATTAATGTTTCAGAGTTACTGAATAATACAATAAAGATAATATTTAGATAAATAGATTCAGTTAAATACACATGATTATGTAAAAATATTGTTAATATATGTAATTAAATAAGACATGAAAAATTAACTACATTTGACTTTTATTTCCTAAGTGTTTGCAACAAATTTGCTTATTTACACAATACTTATTTAAAAGTATGTATCTTCAAAATACTTTATGCAATATATATTATTTTTAGAGATCTTTCATACATATTTTTATAAATTTTTCATACATTTTAATCATTTGCATTATTACATGTGTTTACTTACGATATAAACAGAACGTCGATAATTGTGAATAATTATCTCAAACATACGTAAATATATGGAAATTTCATTCATTTAAACATATTTTCCATCGAGATTTCTCCTGTTAACATAGAGAAAATTAAAAAGAATACTATTGTTTTACTTTATTCACATACATACATTATTGTAACTTACCCTCAATTTCACTCTTATAAATATCTTGGCAAGTCTTAATAAAGGCTGACGTTTCTTCCTCTACTTTTTCAATAGCACTTTGCATTTTCTTCAGCTCTAAACAATCTTCATTGTACTGAACTTGTTCTTCTTCCAGTTTTTGTTGACATATCTTTTTATCACTGTAATTAAAATAAATGTTTATAACCATGCAAGAAGATACAAGTACTTCGTTTATTGCAATTCATTATACCTTAACAATTGCGTTTTTAAATTACGTAAAGGAATAAGGCGTTCTTCGTATTGCACGCGAAGTTCATCTACTTCGGTCTCTTTCAGTTTGTTTTTTTGAGTTTCCAGTCTCTTTTCAAATGCATTAATATCTGCTCTTACCATTTCGACCTGCTTCTTGGAACTATCTGCTTGTACGCTTACTTTCCTGAAAGCACATGCTATTAATTTTTTTCTTCTACACAACAATAACTACAGCTACAAAAATAATCGTCCAAGTACTTTAATTGTTCATGCATATCTTTCACTTCGTTGAACTCATCTAGTTGCTTCTGTATAAATGTAAAAATTCTTGTTTTCTTTTCGATTAAATTTTTTTTTTCTTGGAATGCCTCTTGCATCAAGTCACGTTGCTTGATTTTTTCAATTTGTTGTTTCTCCAATTCGTTTAGGCGCAATTCATACATTTCGGGAGACTTGACAATCTCCGATTGCAGTTCTTTTATGGTTTTGCTTAACTGGAATAACACATTATTACTTACTTCTGTAATACAAGAAATTGAAATATCTGAAACTTAAAAACTGCAGGTAACCATAACAGGATTACTGTATGACCACGATTATTTTGTACAAAGTATCCTATATTTTTAATCCTTTTCTTTTTGTGTAAACTCACATTTAAAGATTGCATTTTGTATGACTCGTAAGCTGTCAATGCCTGTTCGTTTTGTTCATCTGCCGCGGCCATTTCTGCCTGAAGTTTAACATCCTTCTTCTTATTTTTCTCTAATCTGGACCGTATTAGTTGAATCTCAGCTTCAAGCTGGAAGAAATCATAATACACAAAAGTACATAAGTAAAATGTACTAATACATTATAAAGTAATTTTATATACATTACTTTTTCCTTCAATAATAATTGCTTTGCTATATGTTCTTCTTTATATTTTCTAGCCTTTATCACTTCCTTTTTTTTCTCCAAAATATCGTGCAATATTTTTGCCTTGTTTTGTATTTCAATTATTTTGTCCCCTATGTCCGATTCCTTAGTGGTTGCATATAATATGAAATTTGAAAGGAATTTTGCTTGTTTATGTATTCTCTTTGAACCTAAATGATACAATCATTGTTTTAATAATATGAGGTTTGATGATTTCCTCTTCTGTCAATAATTTCTTGTTTGAAGAACAAGATTTGATTCTAAAGTAATACATTCTATACCATTTTTAATTTTATCAAATTGTACAATGGTAAAACTATTTTTGAGAATACATACCTGGACTAATGATATCGGTAATACATAAATCTTTTATATATATTCGTTGACATATCTGTTCCATGGCTACTTGTAAATTTATGAGACTAATTATGGCACTGTCCTCGCAGTATGACATTGCCTCTCGTTGTTCGTCTGTTGGCTACATTAGAATTTGTAAAACATTTATTAAAACACAATAACAAATCTATGTTTTCATTATAGTCAGTTGCATTAGAAATAATAAAAGAAATGTTAAAATCTTACTTCGTTAATTGTATCAACATCAATGTGAAATCTTCTTAAAAATGTATTCATTAAGTTCACAACAAACTCCTCTGTTGGATGTTTCAAATCGTTTATACTCGATGGAATGTTAGCGTCGAGTAAAATGGTATGAATCTGTTCTATATCTGTATCCATCTTTGGAAAAGAGTTAATTCTTTACACACTATTTCATCAACTTAAACCGGCAAAATTGACGTAAAGCTGCATGCGGCAGTTTGCTTTCGAACTTATTCAAATTTGTGAAGCATGAGCAGAGAGCATGTTTTAAGGCGTACTTACAATTCTTACGATAGGTATAGAATAGACCTATCATCCAATGCCTTATAATAATAATAACCCTCTTACATAATACAGATTCGGTGGGAATAAAAATATCCGATGCTTCGGTTTAAAAGATGAATATTGTAATACTGATGAAATATGATAAGTTATTCTAAATTTCATCGTTAATGAACATTTTAGTAATGTTCCGTTCCCACGTTCCCTTTTTATTCGTTTTTATATTCTTTTTATCTGATAACGTGATATAAGAATCTTAATACGCACAATCAATTACCTTCTGGCAATTGATGAGGGAGTAATTAAACAATGAACTTCGACCCAACTAGAGCTCAGCTAGTCAAGCTTTCTTCATGAAAAATAGTTTTGATCTATTATTTAACTGGTAATATCTGTTGTATTGTATTTCATAAACTTTGGCATCATTGTCAAATTGACAGGATATATTTATCATAGATGGCGTTAGAGAACCATTGGAGGATTGAAAACTTCGAGAAGACGAGAGCAAAATTAATACTTTTGATCTATTACGAAGTGGAATATCACATTTTCGGGGATAGAGTGTGTTGTGTCTCTTTGTTTCCCTTTCATGATAGTCATTCCCTCCTGAATTAATCTCGGGTGCATATAAGAAAAATGTATTGAAATATAATTCGGCGGTAAATATTCTATTTCGTTCAAATAGAACGCGGAGCGAGCAGGGAGGCGACCAATCCTCACATTCTTCATCAACCGACGCACCAATCACAGGCCTCATACATAACCGAATCAACCAATGACAGCCAGTCAGCCAGTCTAACGGTTATTCGTCTCAAGGAAGCTGGACTGATTAGACGTGAAGTGATCTCGCTCGTGGCGAAGTAAGTATTATTACTTTTCACTTTAAATTCTTTATGCTATTAGTATCTTCGTTAGCACTCTATCGTTACTTTCGTTTAATATTTATACAATTCAGTCTAAATAATCGTTTCAGTCTAATAATATTGCTGAATAAAGTGAATTGGTTTCACGATTTCTGTTCTCCCCCGGTACCAATTAGTATTTACACAGTTTTCGTTTAATTTGCAATCTTTAGCAACACTTCTCGAGTCAATAATTGTTTCGTTGTGACTCAGTCATTGTTAATTTAGTATAATTACGTGGTATTAACGTTTATTTTCTATTCCAGAATTCCGGCTAAAAAGAACGCGCCAACGATGCCAATTCCATTAGACGCAATTTGGCGGGAAATCGGTGAATTCTGGTGATGTATTACAACAAAATAGTTTATATTCCACCAGATATTTTTATTTTAGTACACTTTTACTGTTTTGATCGTAAACTTGATCGCGATTTTCTGATTAACTGTGCTGAAAGCAAACAAGAATTTTTTCGAGAAATATTTCGCGTTCAAACATGCAATTGAAGCATTCAATATGGCTTCTTTTTTGACCATTAGGAAATTTAAACGAGAATGTTCCAGAAGTTTCAATTCGAAATACTCGTAGTTTACTGGATCTCGGTCGCAAAATTGTTTAAATTTGAATAATTTTTTGAGTTCATCATTACGATGTTACCGTATTTGTATTTATATACGGTTTCGGGTGTAAGTTTAATTATACACATAGAAGCTGCGTAGTTTACGATGCTCATCGAAGCTTTAATACTTGCAACGATTTTCTCAATATTTATAAAATTTGGTACGCGATGTAGACAGAAATAACGAACATTCTTAAACTCTAACGATGAATGTCTTC
Source organism: Dufourea novaeangliae (assembly GCF_001272555.1). Taxonomy (NCBI): domain Eukaryota; kingdom Metazoa; phylum Arthropoda; class Insecta; order Hymenoptera; family Halictidae; genus Dufourea; species Dufourea novaeangliae. The sequence goes on along the minus strand of NW_015373896.1, from coordinate 1,998,476 downwards.
AATATAATATATTAATAACAAATATATATCAGTAATGAATATAATATTTTTTAACTATGGTACCTTTGCGTAGTTAAATTCATATTTGAATATGTATCGTCGAATGACAGTATTTTCATGATAAAAACATTTGGTAGAATATAGAAATAAAAAGGATAAGCCGGTGCACGTGCGCCGTATTGTATCTCT
>NW_015373896.1:1953710-1998146 GCF_001272555.1 Dufourea novaeangliae | reverse complement strand
TCGCGGAACTAGAGTCAGTGTTTGTTGCGTACAATCTCAAATTATTTTCAGAGTTTCGGGACACTCTTTGCTTTGTGTGTCGCGAAAGTAGAAGCATTTGTTCGCCGGTTGACATTTTCGGTCGCGATAGTTTTTTATTTTTATCTTTTTTTTACTTGAAAGTGCTCGTTCGCGAAAGTAGAGTCAGTGCATCACTGAAGTGATGTTTTTGGGCGAAGCTCTACAAATAGAGATTGTAAGTATCCTTATATTTTATTACTTACACTGTTCAACTAAAACAGCTAGAGTTTTAAGAAGAGGTTATTACGTGTTCTGTTCCTTTGTTTCAGATTTATCAGATGCTGCATAAACAAATACTGCAGAGGATGTTCGTGGGCGAAGCTACACCATTTTCCAAGATTCGTCGAGAGAGAATATTAAAGGGAGCTCTTCAGTCATCGGGTGAGTGAATGTTTCTATTCCTCCAGTCCCCAATCATGTCGTAGGACGATTGGTCCGAAACGGCACGGGCGACTGGTTGTATATGCGCTTTTGGCGAGTACAGTGAACACGGATATGCAATCGTACGATTAAATTACTCCGTTCTCATAACATAGAGGGCAGCAAAAAATTTCTGACTGTTTGCACGATCGGTATTTTAGAACATGAGACACAAAGTCCCATAAGATGATAAGTCTATTTTCTATCTCGTCTGTAACTAAAGTAACTTTTTTTCACACGTGTGCGAGAAAATGGGGTCATAGAACCCCGGAGGCTATGTAAGAGACCCCGTGTGTGGTGTGTGGTGAGGATGTGGGGCCATAGAACCCCCGGAGGTACGTAAGAGACCCCGTGTGTGTGGAAAGTGGGGTCATAGAGACCCCGTGTGTGTGTGATGTATGTACATCTTTATTTATCATGTGTAACTTATATTATGTATATCGTATATAATTTATACATACGTTTATGCTTATATGTTTTATATTTTATATTAAATATGTAAATAAATATATAAAGTATAGTATTGTATTTTATTCTCTCTCAACGCAGAAACAACTTTTGTGTTGGGTATCAGGGACCCATGATCTGGTGAGGAAGCCAAATTAAATTAAAATGAACTGATATAAATAAATTGTTAAACATACATATAAAAAGAATAAATAAATAAACAGAAAGTATGTTAAAACGAAGAAAGAAGGATACTGAAGGATACTGAAGAGCATGGAAACACGGACGAAATATGTAAATACAAGTTGGTGAATAAGGTGCATCGAAAATATCAATCAATTTAGTGAACTGATTGAAATGAATTTTTGTCCTTCTGTAATTCCCTTCGTATCCCTGTGTCTGTACGATCTTTGGACGATGGTTTGTACGGTCCTGCGAAGGTACCGTTACATTTGACGGAGCGTTGAACCACAAACGGTACGAACCGGCGTGCTGGAACCAGGTCCGGTAGTTCTTGAAACTCCACAGACCATTCGAGGCGCGAGAGTGATCTTGTGGGTCACAGAATACACTCAGGCAAAGAGAAAAACTTGTACGGAAGTAAACAATTGTGGTGTATGTTTGTCGTCATGTGTAGAAAGAATAACGAGGAACGCTTTGTCAGTTAATTGAATGCACGTCGCAACTGGTGCATACGACGATATTTTTGTGACACGTGACTCAAAGACAAAGGTGTTACGAAGCTCTTCGTATGTGTAACCAACCCGTTATCGTTCCACCGTCGCAGTCAGCGAAATTCAACGACGAAGAGTGCATCGAGTGCAGCCAGACGTGATCCAACGTACGATATGACGAATGCGTGATCCTACCAAGGGACTGACCAGTGAGATACGATGGATGCAACGCAGACTAAAATTGTAAACGGACACGTTGACGGAAAGGGGAAGAAATCGACAGGAAAGCAGAAACAAAAATCGTTATTTTGGACTTACGTGTTATGGCTGTTCGGTGGGTTGGTTGGAGCGCACCATGTGTATCTGGGACGGGACGCGCAGGCATTCGCGTATTTCAGCACTTTCGGTGGATACTTGGGTCTCGGTTGGCTCCGTGATATCTATAGGATACCTTCGTACGTAGCCGATGCGAATGAAGATCCTCGTTTCGTGAATGACTTCAAACAAATAGTGCGATGCAATCGGAAGGTAGACCATGAATACTAATTGGCACCATGTGCATTTGGTTGCACGATTGAAAACTGAACTTATTACGGTCGTATTCGATATTTTAGCCACCGTTCTCGACCATTCGATTCACTGCGATGACAGCCGTTGCATACTTCTGGAGCGAATTGTATCGCAATGCCATCCCGGAAGATGAAGTCTTCGGCATCAATTTTCGATACTTGTTGCTTCTGACACCTCTGGTAATCGCATTAGGTAGGAAACCACAATATTTAGACATTACAATGCTAAATTATTGGCCTCCTTTTATTTTCGTCGAACTTATCTTTTACCTTATCGTGCTAAACAATTTACCGATAAGCATGTTTAAAATAGGTAAACTAAAATATGTTTACTCGTGCAACTCGACTTTCCACGACGCTGAAAAAAATATCAAAAGGGAATATGAATTTTGCAAGATATACCGAGAATGATCGTACACATCGTCGATTTTTCAGCATAGTTTTCGCATTTTCACTAACTTGTATGCAATTAGGTGTCTGGATGGTTGGAAACATCGGCAGAGAGCAGGGATCTATATGGTTCGCTCTGGTTTCGGCGTATCTGTTCTATCCAACTCTACCGTACGTCGGAGATGACCGTATGTGGTTATTTCTGATGGTCGTTGTTTCCGCTTTGAGTTTCGATACGTTCAGCAAGCAATGGAGATTGAAACCGCGCAAGGCGAAAAGCTTCGTTCGCAGAACGTGTACACTCACTGTGGCTGTCGTCATCTATTTGTCATTAATAGGGTCTTATTTGTACTTTAACGCTGCGATCACGGACAGCGAGGGCGAAGAGATCAAACTGTCCGAAGCTATTCAACACTTTCTGACGTCACCGATATGGCTTGACCTTAAGGTTAGCGAAATTAACATAAAACAGCGATATGTGCCGAACCGTTAAGAATCTCACGAAATTTCTATTTCGTCAGGCCAATCTCGAGGCAACTTGGAGCCAAGCGGTTCATCAAGGTTTCTGGGCGACGTGGGCGCAACTGGTGGATCTCACCGATCCTCGGGGTGAAATAAACGCCTACAGAGTAAAAAAGTTGTTCGATTTATAGATCGAAATTTTCCTGCGAGCGATACCACCGCTGTGCGTTATTTTTACAGGTACTTGGTGTTTCGGAAACGGCCACGCAATCGGAACTTACGGCCCGTTGGAGGGCTCTGTCGCGGGACAATCATCCGGACAAGATAAAGGGCACGGAAGAGGAAAGGCGACAAGCTCAGGAGAAATTCATGGAGATTCAGCAAGCGTACGAAATCCTTTCAAAAGCGAAGAATCGTAGGCAACGCCGTAACAGGAAGAGCGAGGACGTATAGAGGCTATAGGGACACGTAAATCAAATGAACCAACAACGTGGTAACGATCATTCCAATATTCGATGCATTCCAACAACGCAGGACTCGTTTACGAGGGGTCAAAGATGAACCGTTCACCGATCTCAATCTACCTTGTTGTATCTTGCTTTTGCGATATCCACTTTCTTCGAACACACAGCCAATTCGTGGGGGAATATTGGCACTGTGCTCGTAAACCCCCGAACATAAATGTTTATACGCGGATGTAAATTTGTTCGTGTAAATATAGAAACGGAAGAAAAGAGCGTTACACGGTTTAGTTTCCCTGTGACGCCCAACTCTGACCTATCACAACTCGAACAATTGCTGTTATTTACGTTAACTGGGACACAGACATAGTTGTGATAGCGGGCGTAGACGTTGCCGTCAGAATGGTATATATACGAACCAGTACAGTAACATTAATGTTAACACGTTTATTTCAAAGTTTTTTTCGTCGATCACTGTGTAGGTATCAAACACTGTATTGCTCTATTGCGTATGCTCGAGTGTCGGGAACGAGTCATAATATGTTTCCGAGCGAATTATTCCACCCAAAATCGAAGGACGGGCCTTTATCGCAGACCTTTCGAAATTATTCCGTCTATTTTTCCCCGTTATACGATGAGTCATCGCGAGCGCTCAGTCGACTCGTCGCTGTTCCCGAATTTTACCACGTTCTCCGCGGCTTCCTGTCCGTCAGCACGGACCACCGAGATCGTAAACCAGAAATAAGTTCGACCGTTTCGAACGCTTGCACCCTTAACCGCGCCATTTACATTGAAAACAAAAGGGACCAACGTTATACCGTAAAACGTTCCCCGAAGTAAACCCGCTTTATAGAAGACAACGAGAGAAATCTATCGGACGGGAGGTTTTTCTTTTCCTGCACATTAACGGCACTACATTATTTTTGAGGTACATATGTTACAGATTGATTTTCTTTCTTTACAAATATTGCGATTCCTCCGAGGTGTGTAACGGACACTGATGGATCTTATTTGCTCTTCTTCTTCGATCTCGACGGTTTCACCGTCGTGTTCTCGATCTTTTCCGTGAAATTAGACACGTACCTTTCCTTCGATTGCTCGAAGAAATCTTGCGGTGATACTAGTGTTACCCTGAAAGTGATCAAATATAAATGAAAGGGCTTACGACATACATTGTCGAATCGACGTTAAAGTAGATACCTTAATTGGGGGACGCTGAGAGGTCGAAGAAGACTTTTCACCACGGGAGGGACTTCGCTGGCTTTTGGTAACGCTGGACTGCTCGCGCACAGGGCTGCGCTGGTCAGTTGTGAGACCAACGAGAAACTTCGATCTGGTCCGGAGGTGGTGCGGAATACTTTTCTTATCTTTGACTTTAAACCGGTAGATGGTGGCGATAGGGGCATCACGGGAATGGGCATCACCTGTGCGAATGTGTTTCGTTATTTCCGCTTTTGTATTCTTTTTGCGAATAATGGCCTTTCCTCTTTGCAGAGGACCCGATTAAATACCTTTCCTTGTAGTACTTTCGCTGCTAGTTCGGGTTCGCTGCCCCATCGACACGAAGTCGTTCTTTCCAGAAGTCGATGCCTGGCAAACCTCTCGATCACCTCGGCGCAGACATACCTTCCACAAAATCTGGCCCATTGCTCTGCCCTTAGTCCTCTTCCTTGATCCCGTAGCGTTGGATTCGCGCCTGAACGCAAAAAAAAAACTTAATTATAAACCTCGTCGATTGGTTAAAAGAATAGTCGGCTCGAAAGCTCGACTCACCGGCGAATAATAGAATTTTCGCGCATTTTGTCCTTCCTTGGAGGGCAGCCTTCATCAGCGGGGTGAAACCCGATACGTTTCTAGCGTCCACTTCGATATCCGGGCACCTTTGAAGGAGAATGTTCAGACACTCTGCTTGCCCTGAGTGGAACGAAAAGGATTTTTTGAAACCTTACTCCCTTGCGATACTTGGCGGATCGATCGATTCGGTCGCGACGCAACTTAATACTCGAGATATTAGCGATCGTCTAAGGGTACGTTTATGTTGGAGCTGCGATAAACGATCGGAGAGGTAATACGAGCAAAGTGTAGAAATACAATCTATTGTTTTATAATAGAAGTGATTATATTGGAGCAGAGTAACGCTTACTATACGTAGGACGAACGCTAAAAGCAACGAGGAACAAATATTTCTTTTTTTTTCCCTGTTATCTTGAACATAAACGTACCCTAAAACATATTTTCCATCTCTACACTCGACGAATCGATCGAAATTGTCGCCGATCAAGTCGAAAGGTACGTATATTCGTTTGAACCAAACCAGTCAAAATGACTGGTCAATACACTCTTACAACGACGATTAAAATGTTAAGACAATACATTTTCTCAGATCTTTTTATTACGATATGAGAGTAAAGAAATTAGTCAATTTCTAAATTTCTAATTTTCAAAAGTTTTCCACGTTTATCCAGCGATCGAAGCAAATATGCGTTTATCGTCGGTAGTTCTAGTGTTAAGAACGCTTTCAATCGTTCGGGAGCCGTCATACTCTGCGATTCGATACCGTTATCAGCTTGTAGTTCGCGAATTTTCGGTTCAATACAAAATCAAACGTTTCTGGTAACTAACGAAAGACCAGCCACCTCGTAACAGTAGATACGTCACCGCGAGCCGCGCCGCGCGCGTGGTTCAAGTACTCAAGTACGTTGTCGGTTATTTCTGGCGGCAGTGACGCCTTTGGAATCCTTACGGCATCGCTCGGTGTAAAATTTGACGTTGCGCTTATGTATATCAAGCCGTCCGATATTAATCCGTCGCGGCGCAAGAAGCGTTGTGTTTACAAAATTTATGCCTACCACGTGGCCGCATTCTTCCGATTATACGTGCAGCACGCCACGATACGTGTGCCGGAATGGGGCGGAAAGTAATTGACCTTGAGAAGACATAAACGTAATTTTGAACGGCGGACAATTTTATTTTCGTAGTGAATGTTTTTCTGTTCATCGAGCTGAACCTCCTCGACAAACATTTATTAACCGATTCCCCATTTTCCATCCAACGAACGCGTCCAACGTGTGCAAATTCGCGGCCCCGTACGAACCGATAAAAAGCAACACGGAAACGATGTTTACCGACGTGAAAGATTTTCCTGTAATTTTTTATCTTCTCTTTTTTTCTCTCTCTCTCGAAGCATAAAGTGATCGCTTACCCGCTTGCGCGGCAAAATGCAGTGGCGTGTTGCCCTCGTTGTCGGGAATATTCGGATCAACCCCCTCGAACGACAGAGCCAGCTCCAGCATCGCCGAGGCACCGTTCCCAGCCATGTAGCTTATGGCGGTCTGGTATTGCAAACAAACAACCTGAATGATGGCTTACCCGAGCGAGCGAGTTTTCAACGAAACGCGGCTCGATTATATAAACCCGGTTTTCAAAGGAACCGTTATTTGCTGGTTCGCGTTAACCACGGACGTCCAATGTTCCTGCTCCTTTTCATTCGTTTTTCTCTGTCTCTTTACGACGCATTCGTAAACACTTTGCTCGGATCGGAACGGAACGCGTGCACGTTACTCGAGTGACGTTACAAGGACTACGGAGATCGTGTCTTGAACGGAAAGATCCATTCGGGAACCGCCGCAATTTTTGCCATAGAATGTCGCACAATAGGTTACGCGTTAACGGTCAATTTATTAAATGGTTAGTGACGTTGGCGCGATAGCTCGAATGCTATTACGTTATCAGGGCGTAGCGTACGCGCGTCAGACCAGCAATTGCTTTCGAGCAAAGAAGATCGTTCGATTCTTGTCGGGGCTAGCGGAATTGTATCCTCGACAAGAACAATCAACGAGGATGAAAAGATTTGTCGCTATCTGTCACCGTGGGATCGGCAAATCCACGCGAAATTGTCAGATGAATAATGAATTTAATAATACATCTGATCTTGCTCATTAAACAGTCGGAATCGATCTGTTCCTTGGATCGACCGAATCGAAGACCGTGACCCAGGCACGTTTAAAACAGGAGCTCCCAAACTTTTGCATTTTCTTCGCGTCTCCGACGTATCGATTGCAACGACACGAATTTTTCTTCGGTCTAGATGCGTAAAATGGAATCTTTCGTTTTCATTACAGCAGAAATAACCAGACATAGAAAAAATGATAAATGAACGTTAAGAACGAACGCAAATGGATATTTAAAAAAAAAGAGGAAAGGTGTACGTGTTGGCCTGTTTTGTCGGTAGTTTTCTATTTGACAACCACTGCGATTTCGACTGCGCACGGAACAACCCACGAAAGAGATATCGATGCACCTCTGGCCGTGTAAATTTACACTTTCCGGCGAGTCGGTCATGATCAAGTTGTCACGGAAGGAAGCTAGCAATCTCTCTGTTCGACGAATTTTCGAGCTAACTTTAGCATGAAAACCTTTCCTTCTCTCGAGCCCCGTTGTAATTGTTCTGGTTAGGCGGTGTCGTCGAGCAACGATGTCGAAAGAGACATGTTCGAATATTTTTGAACCCATCGCGTTGAACCACTTGTACGTCGTTGCTAGGCCACCTATTCAACGGTTACCTGAGTTGACAGACATCAACCATATTTTTCGTTCAAACGGTAAGGTAGAAATTTCGTTTCAATTATAGTACGATGTCATCGCGGATGGAATGCGGTCAGCGTGAAAAATTCCGCAGGGGAATTCTATTGCGACAATAATTTGAAACGCTCGAGCAACGTGTCCCAATGCTGAGGATATTAAAATGTGCTCGACGCCAGAGAAAACGACATTTGCCCTTGCTTTTTATCGATGAAATGAGTCCCATGGTATTATCGTAATAAACTTGCGTCTCTCTGCTTCTACAGCTGTATACGTACACGCGTCTGAGTCAGATAGCTCACCTTGGCGTTTTCGATGACGATTCTTATTGTTAATGTGTCATGGAAAATAAAATCAACTTTTCACGACAGGCACGAATTATTTATGCGAGGGTTGGATGAAACTATTTATGTGACAAGTTAGCTGCTTTCATCATTAATGCAGTAGTGAAATATACATTACAGCTTTCCATTGATTATCCGATACTCGACGATTTGCGTGTTAAGTAAAGCTCTAAAATGAGATGACTGGTTTCTACTACACTTTGTAAATATATCAATAACACGAGTGTTCGGAACGAATGCACCAACTGAAGAAGAAAACACGTACTGTTCGCTATTTAATCATTTAATCGATAAGTAATCAACGATTGATCTTCTTTCCTAGACACTGCAACGCGAATCGTTATTTCTCGAATGGTACAGGACGAATTTCGAAATGTCAATCGACCTCTCAACGAACGTCGATAATAATCGGTGTTACAAGGTTCGAAAATGCATACAGATTTCATCTTCGTTATTTCACAGAAATGCGTAACAGGAACATTGACGTGATCGTGTAATAGTATAATCGTACATATCTGTAATTGAACAAACGTTACTCACCCTGCCGCTACTATCAACCACGTTAACGTCCATGTCCCCGAGCCCGAATCGCCGTACCTGTGCCGCGATGTCATTGAGCGCCGTGTCGTCGGCATCCCTGGCAGCCCTCAGAAAGGCCGATCGGCCCTCGGAGGATGTTTCCCACGACGGCGGCACTTTTGTGACGATCGTCTTCTCGAGCACGCTTCGATCTATCGAACAATCATGTTGCGTGCGATTTCCAAAACGAATTTCCACTGGTCTTTCGTGGGACGCGAACATGCTCCACGCGGTAACGCTAACAAACAGGCTGTCGGCAGGCGTAACGTTGCGCACGAGATTCTACGAGAGACCTATGACGAACGCGTTTATACTTATATATGTATTCCTGTATCGAAGCTTGCCAAAGAACGCAACGAAAAGATTTGTGGGTTTTGCGGGAACCCGACATGATCATTCGAGGCGACTCCGAACGTCTACGCTGTTGCGTTACTGTCCCTAGCCCGTTTGTACGCGCATCGAGGGCGTTTTATGTTTAGTTCGTCCTCTTGAAGGATTTCCAAAGAAAACAATGACGCAAAGAACGGCTAATCCCAGCAATACCCGGAAAAAGCCATCAAGCGGAGTGAGGTGTGTCTTTCGTGATCGATACCGAGGGAAACAACGGTGAACGTGCGAATCTACGGTGAATAATTTTCTATCGGAGAGAAAGAAAATTTCGATACCTTGCAGAACACCCTTGTGGTAGACCTTGACCTCGTGAACGGCAGCTCTCACGTAGGGCGCTCGTTTTTCTTGGAAGCTCGTGTCCGAACTGAACGACACCGACTTTTTCACGCGCGCGCTGCTCTTCTTCTTTCGTTCGATCGGCAGCGTCTGCGTGCTCGGCGAACGTCCCAGAGATCGGTGCTCGCCGGTTACGCTGTTCAGAATCGAGAAGTATCCCCTTAACGTCGAGTATTTGGTCGAGGCACCGGTTTCCGAGCGGGCAGCATTCGAGCAAGCTTGCCCTCGCTTCGATGGATCGTCGTTTAGTGTTCTCTCTGCGACCCTGCTCGCGGAATGGGTGAGACTCGACAAGAAGGCGGAAGATCTTCTCAGTATACCCTCGTCGGTTATCCTTCGTCCCGTCTTCTCTCGCGTCGACGGATCTGAAAAGACACAACACGCGATCTTCCCTTCGTCTGACATTTTTCAACCGTGGCCCAGTATCGGTTACCAAGTTATACACGCGCGACCGGGTATAGTGCCTCTCTGAGCTATAGTGACTTTCGGTGTGACCCTCTTAGTTGGTGTGCCATATGATACCAGTCAGGATACAAGCCAGTAAATGTGTCGCTACTTCTTCAGGGTTGTACTTATTTGAGATACTTTCGTAGGATAGAAAACTATTTAAGAAGATAAAGTATGTACATTTTATCCACCTGTTTTTGTATATGCATACCTTTAGGGTCCAACAATCACCACTCGCAGAATACATTGGCCATCACCGGGCGCTTAACTTGCCACCGAAACACTTACAGGCATGAATCGACATTTGTCAAACAATTATTTAATCTCATTAACTGTTTAAAGCTCAGAACGACACCCTTAGATACTACTGCTTTTCATTGTGTATTATTCGATCAAAATTCTGGCCAACACTGGGTATATATACCTTCTGCGAAATTCACCGGAACGGCGAACGAGTTGCGAACGGTTCGTTCAAGTTTCCCGATGTGTTTCGGCCCGGCGACGTCCTCGGGGAGCTGTTTGCGCGAGAACTCCTGGCGTTTGGCGCGGATGCACGCGTTGACGATCGCCGCTCCGTTGCTCTTCTTGTTCACGATGCACGGCGCCGGCGTCTCTCTCACCGCCGCGTAGTTATTTCGAGCTAGCTCACCCCTAGAGGCGACGATGCTGTAGTTGTTCACGGTGCAGATACCGGTGCCCTTTACCGAGGAGTTGCACTTTACCCGCGTCGCCTGGAGACCGTTTACCGGCCAGCCATCCTCGAGAATCCGTCGGGCTTTCTGTTCGGATCACCATGCGTGTTAAACGAACCCCATCTTATTCGTGAACCGTCTATAGTAAAGTGATCTTCGATCAATTTTATCCCGAGATTTATCCCAGTCAGGCTACCCTGCAGAAAGACCGCCGGGGAAACGAAACGTGATCGATCAACGTCGATGAATCGATAGATTGCCATAGAACAGACAGATCCGCTACCACCAACGTTTAGACGTTTGTTTTCATCGTTGATCGTACACGAGGAGGATCGTAGCTGGTGGCAGTGGATTATTATCGAAGAAAAAATAAATGTATCGTGTTCCGTTGTGAGAATAATAAACGAAAACCGCAGGGAATAGGTAACCCTACGAGCAAACTCGGCTTCCGCTAGGGGAAAAAGTGGCGTAGAAGAAAAGTCTCCTGCCACTTACTAAATTTATGACAAGTTCGGGAATATATGTTCCCCTACCTCACATTTTCCCCTAGCGGAAACCGAGTTTGCAAGCGAGGGTACAAAGAACGAGACAAAATAAAAACCGTTCAAACACTTACGAGGAACGCGCAGTGTCGGTGTGATCAGGAACTCCCGTGAGAAAGCGGGCGAAAGAACGTCGAAACACGATCGTTCCCGCGGAAACTCTCGGAAATCACTGACGCGTCGAGTGTCGCGAATCACGCTTGCGACCGAGTGTGCCGGTGTGCGTCCGAGGAGTAGGAGGTGTGCGCTCCTTGGATAGCGAGTCGTGCCTTCCGGATCGTCTCGCAAGACGTGCACGCGAGTTCTACCGCATTCGTTTCAAACTAAACGCTATTTATATGTCGGTTAAGTCCGCGTGTCGGTCGGCCTGTTGGTGGCCGGTCGTCGGTTCGAGCGTATACGCGCGTTATTAACGTGGGTATTCGGAGTAATACCACAGACGAGATATAAGGATAGACCTAACATGCAATGTAATTTTCTGTCCCATGCTTCGGGGGCGTCAGAAGTCCCAGTACCATTTCAGAATTCCATTCTTTGCTAGCGAAACCGGGGCAATAATGTATGTATGTATATATGCAGTCACATAATTCCTGATATCGGAAACTTTTATGTAGAGGTGCGCTCTAACCAGCGTGATTTTCGTGAGACACCAAGTCCCATAAGATGTTAGGTCTATTCTTATATCTGGTCTGTGGTAATACACTGGCGATGCGCAACGACAACGACAGCAGATTCTCTTTACTCTTTCTCCGATTAACCAATCCTCGATCTTTGGACCTACATTAATTTCCTGACGCAAATATACAATACTTCTTTCGATATTTTCATTTTCCCCTGCAATCTCGAGCGTACTACGTCGTCTGGACACACCACGACCACTGATGTCTGTGCAGCAAACGAATGTTCGACAAAAATCGCGAAACCGCCTGCTGCGATCTTGTGCGCGAAGCACACAAGGTTTATAAACAACGCGTAAATCAAGCCGAGCGATGATGACGCGCGATTCGATCTCGTCGATACGCGAACACCAACCAAGAGCGGCTGGGACCTTGGCGGAAGAAAACTAAGCAAAGCTGGGTGAAAATGGAAAATGTGAAAACACGAGAATCGCTTACGTGGCGAGCGTTTCGTTGGACGGTAGAAAGGAGCAGGCTGTCTCCGATATCGTACTTGATTCCACTGGACACTGCAGCTCGCCTGGTCTCGCCAGCGTTGTTTGTTGTCAGTTTGCTCCCACGGCTCATCGCCATCGCCGATTCAGATTGCATCGAGTACTGCGAACACGAGTGACCGACGTAGACCACGTGAAATCGATCGGCCAACTTTTATTTCGCAATTATCGCGACATCTCTCTTTCTCGGTCTCTTCCTCCTTATCGACCGTGCAAGAAATTAATCGAAATCGTTTTACGCTCTATGCTCGGTTCATCTCACGCTATTGACAAACATTTAAGAAAGGTCAACGTCGCGACTTATCTCCGAACAGAATGTCTCCCCCCGGGTTCGATTTGTTTTGTGGATATCGGATAACTCGTGATTTCGGCGTCGATTGTAAATCGCATTTACGAGGGATCGTTTCTCCACAATGATCTTCTGTAGAACCGAGGCTTTCCGTAACCGTCGTGGACTCGTCTTATTGCTGGGGACCCGCGTGCTTATTTTGGCGGCTGTTACATTTGCCCGAGAGGCTTGTCGTCCTCGTCTTTGGCGTTAAGCCAATATTTTGAATTCTCTTATGCACGAGAATCTATCGATTATGCCACGCTCGACTCTCGCCGTTTATCGATCCCTTTAAACTCATTGCTAGTTTCGAGTTTGGAAAATCGGAAACTCGCCCAACGGGTGGCAGTGTTGGTTAGAACGTGAACGATAGAAAGTGACTGGTTCACATTTAAAACGTGTTCGATAAGAATCTATCGGTGGTAAATTGCAGGATTTATAGGTGCGTACGATGACGATCGAAACGTGGTTTGATGAATTTCAGAAGAAACCAACGCCAATGAAAATAGTACAAGGAATAAAAGTGTTTGGAAAATACGAAGAGAGAAACGGACTAGTGAAATATTTACCGCGAGTATCTGGGTCGTATGTTAATAATTCAACCGTTTCACAGTATTAATCCTCTCTACGAGTTCCAAATCTGCATGTCACAGATAAATGTCTGATAACGATAAGAAGTTGCAAACTACATAAAATGAAATACAATTCTGGTGAACGGTCATGGGCACGTGACTTTTTGCAATGAGCTCGATGAGACGAAGAACATACATAAAAACGAGATTATCGCAGATTTCGTTACAAGGTGGCTTAACATTTAACATTTAATTGTATGTACACTTTGAATAAGATCGACCATTTCTTGGAAGAAAGAAGCCTTTCACTTCAAGTACGCGTTTCTTTTAAATTGTGTCTCGACTAAAAGCCATTCGACAGATTCTATTCGATCTGATGCACTTTAAATATTAACCGACCTTTTGTAATGCGTCGAACAATTTGAAAGGAAAGGAAATGCTTCTTCGGCGTTCGCGTAGCTCCGCCATAAATTCTGAGAAACGACAAGCCGTCTAGCATTATCGCGTCGCACAGTCGAGTAACTTTCGTAAGGGTATTACCGAAAGGCGTGTTACAAGTCGTACTTTTCAAATACAAATGAACGATCAATGAAAATTCATAAGGGAACCCGACCGAACCGGCGAAGGTTATCGATGTCAATAGCACGCACGCGAGTTCATCCGGAATGTTAATCGTGTCTCGTTGATTATCACGTGCGCGACGCCGTGTCATTGACACATTTCAATGGCGATAATAACCTCGGAAACGAATTCCATCGAATCACCGTGTACGATTCATAAACGTGCGCCTCTACCGGAGGATCGGTTCTCGTTTCCACGTCACAAATGTTCTGTCGTATACTGACCGGGTTCGGTTTAATTTTAAACGAGGTCGACGTCAGGCCGCTGGGATCCGTAAGTTTGTCGCCTAATATCATGACCGTGACTCGTTAGTGGCACTTTAATCCGCAATGTATTGCTGTAAAATAAATATTCCTTGATGCAGACAATTCTCGATTAATTCCCAAGAAACGATACGCAGCTTTGGCGACGGTAACGATCGCGAGTTAAAGTCATAGCGCGAGGATAAATGTCAGAGAAGCTAACGCGATCGTTTCACTCGTACGTATTTTCATGAACGCGTCGACAGTTCTCGGTAAACCGGTTGAAGTTAAATAAGATTCCATTGTTCTTCTGGACCAAGTTAGAAATGACTCGATGAAACTGTAAATATCGCGACGATTTAACGAAAACTTGATTCCGAATAGATTTACGTATACATACCTGTTTCTTCATTCCATCTATCGCACATTGGCACTAATAACACAACTTTCTTCTGGATATTACGCTTCGAAACTCGAGCGTTTCAATCCTACGATTCTCCTACGTCAAACTTTTCGTAAAACACGGTCGCACGTTCTTGATAAACGTTCAGTGGATGCAAGTAGATTACGAGTTCGGAGCTTCCAGTTGCATATAGAAAATCCGTGGAAGAGAAAAGTCCAAAGCATTGCTAATTCCATCGAGCGATAGTTCGGTCTAATCTGCTCGTGTAAGGGTTGATTGGATACTGGGCCAAAGTTTAATTCGCACCCTCGCTCTGCAAGTATCACGAGGGTCGTATCGCACGCTCATCTCTTCGCGCAGCCGCAGGTTTAAGCCAGGTGTTACTTCTCGATACCCAGTCGAAGGAAAATAACAATACTTTTTTTTGTCCGATCGCTTGCAAATAATACATCTTGATCTGTTCGAATTTAAAACGATTTCGATATTTCTTTGTTTTTAAAACATCGAGAAAAAGGGTACTTTTCAAACTTGGTGTCTACGTAAGGTGTGTCTCTTTCGATATCATTTCGATCTATTTTTGTGCGGTAACACGCGGCCGTCCGATGAGCGCACGCACGTGCTTGGAAGCTCCGGTGATTCAAGATCAATTAGAAAACCTGAACCTACTAAAAATAGTATTCGAAATGCTTCGCATTACCCGCTTCAACGGTCGTGTTAACGTCACGTCTATACGTGTCGTCCAAAGTTTCCATACGAATCGCTAAACTCTTGAAGAAATTCTCTCTGCAGGAAATGAGGCAATTTCCCTTTGCGTGATAAAAGACACCCGAATCCACCCCTCCGTTCGGTCGAGGGTGATACCGAATGGTTTCGCGGTCTCACCTCGACGAACTATATATATATATGTATATACATCCGTCTGTACATTGGAAACGAGGCAGAAAGAAACGGTAACACGTAACTTCAAAGTGTAATGCTATATTTCGATAACATACAGAGTTTACATCGAGGATGAGCTATTTAATGCAACGCCGACGCGATAGCGCGCATAAATCTTCCTCGCGTTGGCAGCCCTTTAATTATGAAAAAAATAGCGATATCGTGGCAATGTTGATCGAGTGAAAATACAATAAACTGTGTGGTGATTCTCACCATGTTCTAGGTACGATACTTATTTTGGCAACAATCAACAACAATTGGGATCAAAGGTCATGCATGGTAGCGTGGTAGCGTTTCGGAACGCGGTCTAATCTCAATGTCCAAAATGTGAAATTACGTTAAATTTGCTAATCGTTCCCGGACAATACCATTTACAATCGTTGATCCCAGAATTACGTAGGAGCATTTTAACGCGGTTCTTGCGTCCTGCTTAATATTCTTTGAAATTTCGCCGCACGCGAATAACTTCGTATTCGTCCGATCAGTCGCGATAAAATGAAAAGCGGTTGCAACGCTTTAGTTTCTTCCGACGAACGTCGTAAGAGGTTCCCGTCGATCGCGACGTCTGAGGCAGTAAAGGTTCTAAATTTTAAGAATATATATATATATATATATACGCTTCGAAACAAAAAGTCGCCCACAAAAGTATTCGATAAACCGCCGATACTCGTCGAGTTCCTCGCCGCGCTCTCTGTTCTAAAGCGCCGTGTCGACGACAGAACCTAATGGAACACAATCTACATGGTAATATAGAAAAAAAAAAACTTGTAGCTCGAGTTCGCGGCGTATACCGAACACGTAAATATTATATTCGGAAGCATCGTATAACACGAAATATTTGTAGAAGAGTAGACGAGGGAAACCGAATGCGGTTTATTGATCAATTTTGCTCGAAAAACTGGCAAGAAAAGCAATCGTCGATCATAAGTGTTTAGGGAGCATCGATAACAAACAGACTTTTTTCGCTTATAGGTCTTCGTGACCTGCTCGTCGAAGCGAAATTTATTGAACCCACGAGGCAGGTACCCAAAGCGGTTCCGATTCTACTCGATGAACCGCATTGACCAATTGCTCGAACGCCATAGGGAGATCAGCGTTCACTATCACTTCGTCGAACAGGTGAGAGTACAGGAATTCTATCCTCGCCGCGCTGTGCAGAATTTCATGAAACTCCTCGTCCTATAAACGAACAATAGAATAGAATGTAAACTTGTGTTCGAAGGGGATAGGTGTATATTGTTTAAAAGGGCTCGTTTCTCACCGTGAATCCTCGAGAATTGCTTTCATCGAAGGTCGACCTTGCTCTCGCGTCGTTTCTCGTCTCCTTCAGTATTTCGAATCGCGGTGGTTTTATGTATATCACGTACGGTTTCGTCTGCGGTGTTCGAAGCATCTTAAGGGCTTGATAGTGTGGATTTAATAGGCACACGTATCCGGCGTTTATCAGCGAGCTCACGCTCTCGGAACTGGTTCCGTACAGGTTACCCTTATACTCGCCGTACTCTATGAACTTTCCAGCCTCGACCTCTTCCTCCAGCTTCTCGCGACTCACGAAATGGTACTCTTTGCCGTTCATTTCGCCCGGTCTTGGTGATCTCGAGGTATCTGAAAATAATTGCAAACTTGACTGTGATGCCATCAAAGAGGACGTATTCGGTGGCTAGTTTATCTCGGTACGAATTAATTGAGACGAGAACTTACAAGGCACGGGCGTCTTGTACTTATCGGGATCGGTGGCCATTAGCCGCCTCTTGAGCTCGTTCCTGCCGACTCCCGGTGGCCCGATCAGAACCACCGGCCGGTAGAGACCTGGTCTCGGATAGAGCTTCGCGACCTCTTCGTAGGTCGGTATTTCTTCCCGGTCGAAATCGTCGTTCTCTGCAGCGTCATACATGATTTTTTTAGTTTTTACTCCCTGCAAGTTGCACTTTGTGGGCGAGGCGTGCAAAGAGGTACTGGGACGGGGGCACAATGAAGGCAAAGGCACTGGAACAGAACACAAGCCTAACCGACGGTTAGGTCGTCAGGCCAACATCCGTTAAGAAGAGCAGCCGTGACCAGCATATTGCTTTCGTTTCGTATAAACGTTAGCATCGTTTACCACGCATAATTCATCATTCCGTTAGTCTAGCAAATCGCACTAAAACTACAAATCGAAATCATGAGACGACAACGAAAACATATTTTACATAACGTACGCAGGTAATAACATTGTAACGCTTAGTACATGTTTCGCTTTACCACCAACTAACCGACTTACTTATATTGTCATCGTCGGTTTTTTCTTTTTGTTGTCTCTCGAGAATAATTCGTCTCTCTTGAAGAGCTCTGCTGGGGATCAAACCAGCTCTCATATTTCGATCCCCCTCGCGTCTGGCTTGCCACCTATTTTGAAATAAACGTAATTGGAAGATGATTTGATGCGCGTAAACCACGAATCGAGCTATTGGAGTCGTACCAATAAGCGTCATCCTGGCTGACGATGTGAAGAACGTCACCCTTGGTAAAGTCTAGTCCAGCCTCTTTGCAAGGTATATACGGATCATCCCCAGCTTTGTATGAGAAATGCGCTCTGACTCGCACCTATCGCGCAACGAGACTTCCTTTTGAATCAATCTTCAAACACTCGTTCGAACGAAGACATTTGTGAGGACACATAGTTGGATTTATAGCTACGCCAACAAAAACCTTCCACGCAAAGCGTTTCGATTTGCGGAAACTTAGCGCCAAAAATCACAAATGCCTTTCCACTAACGAGATTTCGAATAAATTTTAGTTTCTCGAAACGTACCTTACTTTCCCGTATACCTCCTTTGCTGTCCGCGGGGACTATTTTAAAGGTGATCGTACCTTCTGAATTTTGCTGAAAAAAATTACACGCGCCTTTTATGTCCGTAATCGTGCATTTTGTATTAATTTAATTTAATTGATCTTGATTTATGCGAAAAACGAACTTAGAAAATAATATTTTAAGGACAAGAACGATCTATGTGACCTACCAGTATCTTGAGAACACAGTTCGGAGTCTTTCCCTCGACGCTGATACCGTTGACCTCGCAGACCTCGTCTCCAACGTGAATGAGGCCGGATCTATCGGCCGCGCCGCCGTGCATTATTCGCGCTATCACGATCTTCCCGGTGACTTCGCACGTTTTTATGGTCGCCCCCTATTGTCAACGTGTAAACTAATATTTTGATTGCGTTGCGAGATGCGCGTGCTAGGGAACGCCTTCGTTTTTCTTAAAAAAATAAATAAAAAAAAAAGGAGGAGAATCGTTCGCGTGAACACGTAAACTCGCATTCGATCGAAGCAGCCGCGCGATTCTATCGATCGTACGCATAGATATTGAGCTCCTTGAAACTCGATCGCGTTTAAAAACAGGTACAAACACTTGCTCGGTGAAAATCTCTCGAGGTATGTAAACGCACGACACCGTGGGGCAGTTTTGAATTTCGCTCGAATTTTCGACATCTCGAGAGGTTCCGAACAGATTTTTACGCGAGGGCATGCGGGACAATAACATAGGATACAATTGTTACGATGGAGAAATTGTTTTATTTACAAGCCAAAATCACAAACAAAACAACACAAACTAATGGGATCTAATTGGACGCAAGGTGTGTAAATTAAGATATAAGCGAAATTAACAAATTAGCGTAAAGGGAAACAAACAGCGGTCTATTTACAGCACCCTTTGTCCACGCTCTATTCTCACAGCAGCATAGAGATGTGATCGCAGAGTGAAAACAAAAAGTAATGTCAATGACTGGATATTCGATCGAACTAAAAAACGAAAAGAACTGAAAGATAACACTACAAAATCGTACTACGAATCGTTGATACGCATGGAACGTGTACAGGCCTGTAGATGTAGATTTCGGCTTGAAGGCGACTTACCACGATCGGTTCAACGCCGGTGCCACACTTCGAAGCAAGTTTGACGATGAAAGAAACACGTGATTACTTAAGAAGTGTTCTGAGCATCGCTTGCGCGATACTTCGGGATACGTAATTCGATACTACGATACTTGTTACGGGAAACACGACGCGTCTACGTCGGTACAAAGGATTAATCAGGATCAACTCCCATGCAAATCGATTTAATTACGCCAAAACGGTTACGCTATCGCTGATTATTGCTCTATCCTTATTGCACTTTCAATCGTAACCTATCAGCTTGTACTACGTCATCGACGATCAAGCTTTCTCTTTACCGTATTTAATCGAATGAAAAAACCTCAAAAACACTCTAAGTACCGAACGTGCGGCATATCTGACGTACCAAAGGCTCGTTGGACTTCACCAATTGCACGATCTTCACGGTTTCCTCATCCTCGTCCACTTCCAAGGGAATTTCCGGCAGTCGGGGATAGTAGTCTTTTTGGGCGACCGCGTCGTGCGCGCACAAAAGGCCCTGCGACAACCATTTTTCTCTTTTCAGTTTCCTAAGCAATCTAGGAGGGTTGAAATGCACCTCCGGAAACACAAGTCCCTCCTCGTTACTGTGCGAGGCTTCCTACCAATAACTGTCGAGCTTCTCTCTCACGCGAGAACAACTACTCTTCATCGATCAGTGAAGCGAAAAACCAAGTTGTTCTGCTGTATCTATCACCATTTTTCGAAACATCGTAGTACCTGTATGTGCGGTTTCTGGAGCAGATGAAACAGCTCCTTGCAGTCCTTCGAGATGTGCGTTTTCGTCGATAGTAAGTCCAGAACATCGATGTCGATATCCATGGAGTTCGAGAGAACCGGGAAGAACTTGTCGTCCTTGACATTATTCACAATTTTATTGTGGACGTTCACCAGCGCGTTCAATTCTTTCGACTGCAACAAATCACTGAGGAAACCGAATTCTTCATCCGTGCAACTGGGTATTTCATTCTTGCTCTCCTGAAGTGAATTCAAGAGCTTGGACAACGCTGAAAACGAAACAATGAAATTATTGAACACGAACGCCTTTGTTTATTATTGGGAATACAGAGGGTTGTTATCGGAACCACAGCGCGAACGAATCCTGGCGTTGTTCGAATATCGCACGGAAACGTCCAGTTCACCTTGTGATCGATAAATTAATTTCCTGCGACCATTCAAACTCGAAGCGTCTCTTTTGACGTTGAAAAAAAAGAAACCAAATAGGATGTTACACAGACGTGCTAGCGACAAGCCATATTTATTGTTTGAAAATCATGAAGACAGCAATACACGCCAGTTGCAGACTTAAGGGATCGTAGCAATTTTTTGTTTTAATAATAGCAGAAAGCAGCGTCAAAAACTAGTAGCAGATAAAAATAGACGCGATGCACCTGTCGTACGTGGTACGCCTCGCTGTGCGGAGTTGTAGTGCATCTAATCGAACCGGTAAAAATCCACGCCTTCGACGCACGAGGCATCGCTATTTTTAAATTCGTGACGTTTGCACGCATCGCTTTTCCCGACAGCTAACCAGCAAAAACAAATGATGGTTCGGTGACCAAGTCCTAAGCGAATACAGACCCGATAGGATCGATGCAATGTTACTCACCGGGATCCCAATTCACGTTTTCCATGACGAGCGCCGCTGTCATAATTTCATTCCATCGAGAAAAGCTCCGATTTGTTTTTCCGGCACTTTGAAAAGGAAGGTAACAGACAACGGAGCGTCGAGCAGTAACGATGCACGCGATATCGAAACGAGAGACAGAGAAAATTCAGGTCAGTCGCGATGCTTATTTCGAGCGGATTGCTGGCTAGCGCCGCGAATAACCCGGTAAAATAGTTTCTTGTTTCGCGTCCGCGGCTGGAATATCGTTATCATAGCGAGAATAATCCGTTACGTAAGCTACTGTCACTCGACACGGGGTAGAATGACGAACACCGCTAGATTCGTCTGCTCTCTCGCATCACGCCGAGAATCTCCTTCTCAATCGACCAACAATTTACGAACCACACGCATTTTCTTCGTGATTCACACGAGCACACCCTCTTCAATGTTTCTCTGTTCTGCGATATATCACCCTATTTAGCCGATACTTGCGAATGGTTAAAGATTTTCGATGAATCCTCGCCTCGGTCGCGACGCGGCGCGCAACCCACGGAAGCCATCTTTAAAGGCGCCACTGCTTCCTGCACTGCCGTCGGTATACACATACCTTTCCCTCTCTACCTACCACTCGGGTTTCGCCACCCTTCGTTTCCCTTCGTTTCCCTTCGTTTCCCTTCGTTTTCGTTCGTTTTATTTGGCACTATGCTTCCGTTTATTTATTTTAATTCGTGCTTTGCGTTGTCTTTCAAAGTTTATTTCTTTTTCAATACACGAATCTCTATACTGATCTGCTTTATGCAGTTCACGCCTACTCAATATTTCTCTTTGTAACTCTGTTACCCCTGCTAATCTATATTTCACAAAGAGAGAGAGAATAGGGGTGTGGGAGAAGGAACAAGGACGACATCGTCGTAATCGCAATTCACGTTGTCGAATACAGTGCTGTAACAATTTCAGAATGTCTCTATTTTTAAAAATTTTTCATTGCCTTAGAAATCAATATTCTTGTAATTATACGTCGTCCTGTAATGAGCTTCTATCTATTTAACAACAACTGTTGTATTTATCGTATAACAAACGTTGTATGTGTTGTATATATCTATAAACATTACATATATATGTAATTGTTTGAAATAAATAAAATACATGGATGGCGTATTATACTAATTTTTATTGGGTTGTTCACAGTATTTTACTAAGTATCTTGTGCATAAAATACTATTGCTTTTTTCTCCTCGATCAAAACATTCAATGTAGCAATTTCAAATTACGCGGGTTGTGTGTTGGTTTCGAGATGACGATGTCGTTGGAGCGCGGCAGCACCGTCGCATGTGTATACATGCAGTTGCTGCATGAAATGTCTCGCCGCTAGGTTCGGAATATTTTGTGAATTTTGTGTTGTTCTTCCTTGTGAAATTTTTGCTGGTGAACGTTACAAGGAACCCGTAATTTCCCCTTTATTCAGTTTCGGTAAGATTATCGACTTATTTTTACTTTTCCCGAGCAACGCTACTCAAAAGTTGACATGGCGTTGACACAGAGACTTCTGTCCAAATTTCGATGAAAATTTCCGATTACCGTCGACCGTTGGGTATCGGTTTCCCTCGTAACAAACATTATTTAGCAGTGATATATTCTCTTCGCGGTCCGAATTTCCCTTTGCTCTTTGTCTTGTGAGAGACAACGCATTCACCGAAATCGGCACGCGTATCTCTCGTGTCTTCGATCCACAAGTGGTTGTGTACTGCCAGAGTTGTGTACAAACTTGATGATTCGAAATTCGACGACAGCCAGTTAACGTTTAATATCTTGACGATAAATGATAATTTACGAACTGCCACCACCCCGTTCGATGTCCCTGCTTGGACACTGTGTGTGTGTCAAATCGTAGAAACAAAGATGTTAGTTATAATTAAGGATTCGCACCTTTTATTTACCGAGTAAAAAATCAAAAGTGTAGCGGCTAGCGAGGAAACCGTTGAAGCACGTATACACAAGCATCAAGTGTGATATCTTTTTGCAGCAGTGTATTCCGTGCTACCCTTAGCGTATGATTAGTTGTAGGAGAATATTGTACATAAAATATCGAATATTTATCGTAATATGTAAATTGTGCAACTAGTCGAGCAAGGAATGTGTTAGCAATAAAAACCATACAACACATAGACAATTGACGTTTCGTGTTTATTGGAACAATGCTCACGATGTTGTCTCCGTTTTGTTTGAAATGTACTTTTTCGTTTGTTGCAGTTACTTCCGTAACCCTCGTTTATTTTACATTCGTCGCTTTGGTAAGTTTCTTGATTTTACGTTTTCATTATTTTCAATCTTTCTATATTTTTGTTCCTTTCCATTTTTCATCCGAATCATTCTTAAATCTACCTACATATTTACCGATAAGCGACAACGCATGAAAAACAGGAATGCAGTGGCGAACCGGCTTTCTGCATTATCGGTTGCAGCTTAACTGCGGACTGAAATCAGTCCTGGTAGATGGCGGTAGTAGTTTCGTGTCCGTGTCTGTGCATTCCGCGCTATGCAATTCGTGTGCATCTTTTATAAGAATACGAGCGACAAAACCAATCAGCATGTTTGATCGTTTCGTAGATAAGAAAAGTGGGAAAGTTCAATCGGAGATATTCGATACACGAAAAAGACACGAATAGACGAGCTTGCATTGATCGAATCAACGCTTGCTAAAATTCACGCTTAAAAATGTGAAATATTGCCGCGGTTAAAATTTGCATTACTGTTATTCTTAGCCCGTTGGCCGACTAAATAGTTTTCCCTTAAAGCATGGCAATGGAAATAGTGTGCAACACGTATTAGCGACAGAAATACGAACACAGGAGTGCCAGGTTAGTAACGATTCGTTTTAGATCCAATTTAGTCTCTGGAAACGTTTTAAGCTCATAGAAACTACGACGCCGAGCCAGAGGCTAAGAAATATCTAACAATGCAGTCAGACTTTTTCTCCTTGAATATAGTACGATTTACTTATTATTTAAGCAGCTAAAAATTCCTTTAGCAAAAGTCGCTCCCTTCACATTATTCATTATAAAAGTATTCAGATCCTGGTCGCACAAATGTGGATATCTTGATCCACTGAGAAGACTTTTGGTACAGTAGGATTCTTATCGTCTGTCGAATAATTATAATTTCTATATAAAAGAAAGTTTGTTTTAAAGTATCGTTAGGACAATCGTGACATTATTTCTACTACTCGTAAGAAATTTGTCATTAATTGTGACTGATAGTATTGCCGTAAACGCCTGTCGAATTTCTGTCGGGTGGAAGCATATTTCAGATTGCTCGGCCAATCTCGGGGAGGAAAGTAAGTTCGAAGCTTACTGTTCGCAGCGACACAGGTTACAGAGGTAAAGTGTTTTACTAGCCTTAATTTCGTGTGCTTTCGCAGCCAATATGTCGGGCAGTAAATTCCAAACTTTCCGCCGGGTTTCGCGTTTCGGTGTTGCGCGTTTCAGCAGATCCGCGGTTTTAACGACCCCGTCCATCCTCTCTCTTCGCACCCCCACGTACCCCCTGCATCCTCAAGGAACGTCTGTACGATATTAATTTTGTAAACAACCAGCGTGGCCAGTTTGCCTCGCCCGCGTACCCTTAACGAATTACTTTTTCTTTTTTTAAGTCGTTCTATCGCGCGTTCGCATGACCGTTGTTACATTATTGAACGTTATCTTTTGTTCCGGTCAGACGCGATATATTCGTAATAGAAACGTTGAACGTGATAAACGACGTACCAACGCGAGTGCAACGTGGGGGGTGATTAAATATTCGCCAAAGGACGCATAAAAATGGACGATATCCAGGAGGGAAAACAGGCCCGCTGGGGGTGAAGGCAAGGACGCGTCTATGGACCGATAGGTACCGACACGAGAGAAACGCAAACTCGAGCAAGGGATTGGAGAGGTACGATAGCGACGAATCGATCGTGGTAACGTTGAACGCTGAAGGAATGACGAAACAGAAAAAAATAGTAACTTACAATTAGTAAAACATAAAACCCACGTCGGCGGCCGGAAAAGGAAGGCAAACACACGTTAAACATTTAGAGGGCATAATAACCCGTGGCATACGTAATACGGCTGGCGCCCTTTTCACCGATGGCTATGAATAATGTACATACGCCAAGGTATGACGTAGGCTCGCCGAGCTGTGTGTATTTCACGGTGGGGTAGATCGACCAGACTATTTCCAATAACCGTCGTCGCGTAACGTTATCGCCCGTGTAGCCGCGAGCGAACGGGCGAGAGACTCCGAGAACCCTTTTATGTTCTTCCTTCTGCGACTTCCGTCGCCTACCCGTTGGCCCTGTTTCGATCACAATTTTCTTCACTTTCGATTCCGTCCAAAAGACGGCGGCGGCCCTAAAAGAGCTCTCTCGACTGCTTCGGTGAACGTTCGCTACCTCGAAGTCGTTTTTCTCTCGAGGCGGAGTTCACGCGTATACCACCATTCCCCTCGCCGTTCATTTCGTTTCATTTTTATTCATTTCGAATGGGAAACATTAAAATTTACAGTTGCTCTAATTGCGTGCTCGCGAAGTATTACTGCAGCTTTAACGTCGCAAGTATACGGATGAGACGGTAAAAGTTTTACGATCAGAAGGTACGCTGAACGGGTATCGGGGATACCGGTGTCGCGAGAAGAAGAAGCGCGCTTTCCACCCTGGCGAGAGATTACTGGAAAAAGAAAAGTTCCGATGGCACGAATCGTTCGTCACCGCGACGAAACGTGTAAATGTGTGTAACATTGTTGGCATGTATTCGTCATCGGTCCCACTTTGTTCGTGTCACCCGATTTACCGATCAAAACCGACGAATGAAAACGCAAGATCGACTCGAACGGGGCGTTTCGAGAACCTCGAATTTCTGGGAAACGAAGAAAGAAACGTTTATTCTGGGCGCGATGCAACGAGTCCGTGCGTGGAATGCAACGACGAAGACAGAGCCGTTGTTTTCGTCGGCGGACAATACCGGCGGGATTCCAGCGATTTAAAACAAATCCGCGACGAAGGTATATTATTCAAAATCACGGCAATGCCCGATGTTGAGGAAACACGGACGGCGATGGTTCGCGAAAACAGATCGCGATAAGAATTACCCGGTAGAAACATCGGTGGTCGATCGATGAAAAAATCATTTACGTCGGTTCGTCGAATCATGCGAGCACCGTTAAATGTTAAGCTGGTCATGTTCTCGCTGGATCGACGTAGAATTGTACGTTCGAAACTGTTTTTTCGTGGACGTTTCATCGGTGTCTCGTTCTGTGCACTTAAACGTGTCTTAAACTGCGTATACAGTAAATCGTCAATGAGTGTTCGAAGCCTTCTCGGGATCGACAAAGTCCCGAGATGTAACGCTGTCTTTGTAACGATGTCTAGCACAGTGATAGAGCTTGTAATTCTGTAAATAAAATATTTAATGTTCAGTTAAAGCCGTCGAACACTCATCTAGGATTCACTGTATACTTTTATGGGACGTCTGCTCGCGATTACCGTTTAAATATTCCCGAATCGCGTCAATTGTGAAACAATCGGACGGGAAGGGATCGAAGCTTGTCGATCGTTCGGTATCCTTGTCCGGTGTGGTCGCGTCCGTTCGAAATGATCCTGAATTCGGTGGAGAGCGATGTCGCCCACGGGAATGGCAGGCCCCCGCGTCGGACACGCGACGAAAAGTCAGGCCAGTCGGGACGGTGATGGTTTCGTTGACGGGCTGAGTCCGAGCGAAAAACCGGCAGGGACCAGCGCGTTCTCTGTCCGACAAATCTACTAGAAGTGTCTAGGGCAAGGGGCGGTGAAGGGGGGTGGGGATACGCCGGAGGGTGGCAGGGAGTAGCGCGCATTCGTGCAACGAATATCGCCATAAAGGCCAGCTGAAAAGTCAATCAAGCGGGCCGAATTACGTCGAAAAGCGTAGCGCGCGCGGCTGCCGCCGATATACAACAAAATGAAAGCTATCAGAGGTGACAATCCGCGAACGACAAATCAGCGTGTATATTTAATGCCCGTGGTGCCACCCTCGCCCCCTGGAAAACCTGCCCGCGCTCGAGGTTGCAACGCGTTCGCACCCTATCCGTGTCTCTTTTCATCCCTCCTCTTCAAGCTGTGTCCGTCTCTCTTTCTCCCGTCTGATCTCGTCGACTCTCTTTTCCATCCCGCGACCTGTTTTGCTCGCTCCTTCTCGTATACGTGTACAATATAGGTACCCTGTTTTGGTTTTCGTTTCGAATGTTTCCTGCCCGATTCGGCTTCTTCTCGTCCTCCTCTTTTGTATCGGTCGCGTTCTCCTCTGTCTCTCTATCTCCGCTCGTCTCTTCGACGGTCTCGCTCGCTCGTTCGCGTCATCGCCTCGTTCCCCTCGGATATGTCACTATGCTACCGGACATAACCCAGAACCCACCCCCTACTCGTATCCCTTCGGCCGAACGACCCCTCGTTTCTCGCCTCGACCGTCTCTGCCCGCCGCGTTATTTGCAACGCGTTGTGTCCCCTCGCTGTTCCCCTCCACACCCCCGACCCTCGTCCCCCTTCGCCACTTGCCACCCGCCCACCCGCCGCGATCTAGCGCAATCAGTGCTATTATATTAATATTTATGTCCCCTCCTATTCCTTCCTTTCCCCTCCGCGCACCGTTTCCCGTCCCACTGGCAATATTTCGCGAAAAGTCAATCGAAAACGACCCCGTATCCCGTGTACCGTTCTGGAATATCACCTGAAAGTCCACCTGTCGACCCTCGCGATTTTCTCTCTATTTCTCGATCCTTCGACTCTGAGCGGAGAATCTTGTTCAGTTTTTCGACGAAATCGACCGACATTAGGCAAGTCGTGTACTGAGTTACACGAGTATTTTTGTCGATTGTAAGAATTTCGAACAGCTGTATTTCCGTATATAACAAGTTCGATATCGACGGGAAATTCCGTGCTCTCGTTCGACGAGGAGTTAACTGCATCAAGATCGAGCGAACGCTAGGAGATGCCAGTGTTAATATTTTTAAATAATATATTCGTTAGCATTGCTCGTAGACGACCTACTTGCGTACAGTATGTAAATGTATGCGCGATAGATTCGATTGTATGTAAATAGTAATAGGAGCTACGATGTTTTGCGCAACGTTCGAGCGTTGCCAAGCTTCTACCGATTTTTTCACGCGCAAACAGGACTCGTTTCGTGTTAAGAGTGGACACACAGGCGTTGCCACTTTCGTCGGGGAATTTCGTCGTGCAGATTTCAAGTAGTATGAATTGCCAATATCTAGTAGATTCTTTCGGGCTGAAACCGAGATCGAGTCGGACCGTCTGTTCGCGCGGTTTTCACGACTCAACGAACCCGAAGTGAACGGTAAAGCTCGGTTTACGGCCGATTACGCGTCTCCCAATTTGTCCCACCGCGTGATCCGACTATCGATCCTCGTACCGTTCGGGAAACTTTTTCCTTTACCGCCTGGTCCATTTAATTTATCCTCGTTGCTTCGACGAGATTTGCTACCGTGAACTTACCGAATATACTTACGTCGTTAGTCGTCACGATCGACTCGACGAAAAATTTTCTAATCGGTCCTTTAACCGAGTAATCGCGTTTTTCTCTTATCCAACGGGGTTCCAACCACCCGTGGAGTTCGCTCCCCGTGGAGATTCATCCTCGAGAGCATTACCAGGAGCGCTACTCCGCGCAGCGATAGTCGCAAATGGCAACTGCGTTCCCGGCGACGAGCGCTCGCGATCTCCTGCTTATCTCGACGACGTATTTTTCCAACGAGCATCGTACACAGGCCCTTTTTACTCTTATTATTATTTTCATGATTATTGACCGCATAGATAACAGCGTCTGATTTACCAAAAGTGTAGAGAAATGTAGATGTCGCGAGAAAAAGCAAGTAATCGTTTGTATGTTAATTAATCCGTGGATTTTGCCAGAGAAGTCACGAGCATTTTTACGAATACAATGATCAACCAATACCTTCCATGACGTGTATCGTCAATTTCTCTTTGCATTTTAATTTTAACGCGTGAAACGTTCCGAACGTAAAACTACGGTAACGAAACGGGATATAAAGTATTCGGTGTGGCGCCGTGGATCGTAACGGCGACGGTTCGTTGCTTTTGTGCCGTAGCGACGGGTGTCCCGCGGCGCAAAAATTGATGCCTAATGCGAATTGTAGGTTAGATTTCTTCGGGCGGTGACGAGGCTCTTTCGTTGATCGAAATTTCATTTCCGATCGGCCGAATTGACCGCCCGGGGTTCCTACCCCATCCGGCGCGTTCTGTTCTATTGAAATTAGATTGTAATCGGTATTAGAAAGATAACCGTGGATTTTATTGTGCCCGTAACAAACGCAAGTATCGGAGGGGAGCTTTGTAAGTTCTATCCCCGTCGTTTAGCAAATATGTACTCGGAAGGGTCGATAATTTTTGGCGAGGGAGCGGATTTTTTTCAGAAGGAACATCCTATTGCGGATCATGAAAGTACAAGGTTAGGTTAAGCATCGTGAATCTGCTCGAATCGTGTTAGAATAGAAATTGTCGGTGTGAGGGAATGAACACGTAAACTGAAACCAGAGACGAAGAAGACCGAAGGAATAGACTGGGCGGCAGAAGTTGGAGAAGGGATGGAAAGAAAGCGAGTGGTCCATTCCGAGAGTAGATGATTTTCGTGATTTCATGATTCGCGATATCGAGGGGGATCGTCGGTAACGAGCCGATCGTGACTCGCCGGTTTTGCACGGTAGCTTATTCGCTAGCTGTTGCGGCAGCGAACAACGGCTCGGCAACAGCCCAGCGCGGAACACGAGCACCAGCACGTACATATCGCGTTGGTGGGGTTGGATTCGATGTTTCTGCAGAGGAACTGCCACTTATCCGTTGGCTCGCCTCTAAATCGGTCGAAGTATAGAGCCAAAGCGGTTTCCATGTACGTACATCGAAGCCGCAGGAAGATTCAAGAATCAAACAACGAACCATTCGCCTCTGTTTCTCCCTTTTTCGAACATCTCGTTTGCTTTCTCTCTCGTTTGTCCTCCTCTGCGATGCGTTCCCCGTCTGTCCTCTTTTCCGCCTGTTTACACACTGCAAAAGCAAACCGAGGAGGCCTCGTCGGCCAGCATTGCCCCGCGATCGATTCATTATCGAGCATCGTAGGAGGATGGAAAGAACGAACCGATTGACCAACGATAAGGTTCTACGGGAATTATCATGAATGTTGTATTCTGAGTACAAAATCGACCGATTAAATTTATATAGAGACAATATATCGTATTCGGAATTCCTTGTGGAGAAGAAACTCTTTAAGAAATTAATAATTAAAACATAAATAAATAACAAAAACTCGACAACGTCAACGATAACGAATAACGTTCGACAATACAACAACTGTAACATTTTTTTCTATCGACGATTCGATTCTTCGTTCACCGTTCGCGTTTCCGCGCTGCGAACGAGAGCGAAGGAAGGAACGAACGATTGTTTCTTCTAGATCGGTCGGGTTGATGATACGTTGTTCGGGAAGGTATCGGTAGGGAGAGCAGGAAATCGGATCGCATGTCTACCACGAATCTTTCCGCCATCTTGCGAGAATTCTTTCCACGGTAGCGAACGACGAGCGGCGAAAACCGAGCTCTGCGATTACATTCCCTTATAAATATGCAAATATGGCGGCACGGTGCACGTAGGGAGAAGAAACGGAGGAGGAAGTGGCGGAGGAGGAGAGGGAGGAGGCGGAGGAGGAGGAGGTGGCGGTGGTGGAGGGGAATGGTGGCGGCGGGTTCGCGGGTCTCTGGCAAACGAAGGTTTCTCCGAGAACGCAAAGGGGGCCAGGACGCAAAAATAGAGAGTATCGCGGTAATAATTATTGATTAGGTATTCGTGACCGACTCGCCATTGCTAGAGCCGTGCGCGGTGTACAAGACCGGCTAAGTACACGTGCCGCGATCTTCCCCTCTCGTTTATTTTCCTTTTGGAACGGGGTGGACGAGTGATCGTTTTTAACTTACCAAACGCGCCTGTGTGATGATCCGCTCGAACGAATCTATCTTTTGGAAACACTCCGATACTTTTTCAACAATTTTCGTACGATCTTCTATAGGGTAAAGTAGTCTAATCTGAGACCCCAGCCTATCTCAGTTACGGAAAAGTCTTCAACGTTGCAAACGATTTAAAAAAAATGGACTACAAGGAAACGTGTAAAAAGTGATAGTTCAACTGATGAGTGTGAAGAAGACATTGGTCTGAGCGATGAAAGTGATGACGAAGAAAATTATGATGCAGAATGCTTATGTATCAAATGTTATCGATAGGCCCGTTCGAATAAGATCGAGACTACTGGCGAAATTTTGTTGTATTATCGTCCTTAAACGGTCTCTAAGAGGGTGATGGTACAAGGGTAAAAAAGAACGGACCGCATAATATACCTCTTGCGTCGCCGTTGCCCGCGCGCCGTCTCCATAATTTTCGTAATACCGGGTTTTGGGTGAAGCGCCCGGCTGTATTCGGGCTACCAGTCTTTGCACGGCCTATTTTATTGCTCGTACCGTGCGGACGTGGCTTTTGTATCGAAGAATCAAGGCCGCCACCACGAATCGCTGGCCCGATCTCGAGCGAAAATTATTTAAGAATCGCCGCGTCCTGTCCGTCGTGAAATACGGGTAAAAAAAAGGAACCGTGCGTCGAACGATGCCGATCCGAACACCCTGTAGAGAAACCGTGGCACTCGGAAAGGTACAATGTGCACGCGGCATTATCATTCACCCTGCCCATTATCCATCCACCGGCACCATCGACGAACCAACCCCTATCCTATCCACCAGTGGTCCCTGCTATCCCCCTTTCGCATTCGACGAGATGGAAATTTAGCGGAATCATTCGCGATTTACGACAGGGCAAACGTGCGCGCTACCGATCCAACCCCATCTCCGCCCCCCCCCCATTTCCACCCCTGCCTCGGTACTTACCTCGGTTTATACGCGAGAAAGATGAACACAGCGTTATCTCTCGCTTTCCCGTTCCTGTTTCTCGACAATGTTACCCAGACCTCGACATCCTAGTTTATTCGCCGAGCGTCCCTATATCTTCGGAGATTCTCCCCGTGGATAATTATCGCGATAATCCGCGGCTCCGAGCCAAAGGAACGGAAACGAGTCCACTTTTCCGCGTCGTTGTTCGCAGAACCGATGTCGTCTCGTATTCCCGGTGTGGTCGCGCGTGTCGCGTTTCTCCCCGCTTCACACGCCGGGGATAATTGCGCGACGATACGTAATAATTACGCGACGATTTATAAGGTATCGACGTTTTGCGGCACGCACACGATGCGATTCGGAAAATTGCCCGAAATCGTCGCTTTCCCTGCTAATTCGTAAATAATCCGCCGGCCGGAGTGAAGCCGTGCGATCGATTCGCACGCGAACGCGCTCGATCGGACGATTTATCGACCGTGAATTTGATTCGTCGGCCGTGGAAGGAAAAAATAATTTTCACCTTTCGATCATCCGAATCGATAATTGAAACGATAAATAAACGACGGGAAAAAAACAGTAATTTACGCGGGGTTTTCCGTTGATATCTCGTTAACAAAGCCTCGGATAATATTTTTGCTAAGGGAAAACTTGTTTCAAATCAACTCACGAGTCTCCCATTTCCGGATTTTCCAACATTTTTGTTACACCCTGTATAACGATTACCGTGTCTTTTGTTTACGTTCCTCGGTATCTTGGTCGAATATTTTCGGGCGTGTTTTAATGTTCGGGAGGTAGAGTAATTAAATTCACTGACTCCGTCCGATTACACGCAACGCTCCAAAGCCGCGAACTATTCGTGTTAAACTTCCGGTATGCCGCGGAATGGCGCGGTTACGGTTCAGCGGAGGACGGCTACGTGTATCGAAATAAACAAACGTCTAACGCGAACTTTGAGTTTCGTTTCCTCCCCGTGATTCTACCGTTAATGAGAAGAACAATTGTCGTTCCGTTTGCTCTCGGTCCTGGGCTCTTTGACGCGAACGAGTCACAGGGGTCAAAGTGTAAATTAACGTAACGTTCAGTACCGGCGAAAAAACCCACGTCCGACCTTTTGCCACGTGCGAGTTTCCCGTGTTTCATTACGGGCGGCGGTTAAGAGTCGTGCCCGGACATGTGTGTTTACAAACACACATCAACGGATCGCAGCTATTGCCGAGCAAACGGTTGTTAAATTTTATTTAGCCGTCTTATTTACGTACAACTTTATACTTCCTATTAGCGGGGATAAACTGACCCAATTCCAGAGCTGTTCGTTCGGGTATCGCGTGGGTCGCGAACGGGGACGCAACGGGGGTCGCCCAAGGAAGTATCACCGCCTCGAGAACAGAGGAGGAACCTCTCTCCTTTCCCCTTGAAGAGGAAAGAGAGGAGACCCCGCCGTGCACGCGTCACTCTCGATGAATTACTCTTCACCTCGCGGCAACTACTCGGACCGCTCGGGAATTCAACTGGCACGCGACAAACCCCTTAAACGGTTCGCGCGCTTTCCTTCAATTTAGAGGACGCCAAGAGAATATGCTTGGAAAATCTGAGGTAATTATAAAAAAATAATGGAGATTAGACGACACATCGATGAAAGCGTCGCAGAGAAAGGATTAGACTACCTGAATTCACCGGAATTTTTCTGATAGCAGTAATTAATTAGACCAGTCTGTATCCTTGCGATTTGCGTCGACGAAACTGAACGGGTCTTCATACAATAGTGATCGTCTCGAGGCGGTGACGTCCGCTAGCTAACGTTAACAGGCGAAATTGTTATTCGAACCAGCAGTCTACTTTATGAATTATCCTACACTGATACGGTTCAGGGGAATTAACGATCGCGGGGGACTAATTGACCGAGTTAGATCGTGTCGTTCTCGCTGCATCTGTTTCGTGAGATATCGAGTCGGGGGTGTTGTCGCGTTGTGTTGTGCTTTGAGGTATATTGTTTACGGTGCGCCCTGTTATTTTACGTTCTGTGTGCTTTGAATGTAATTACAAACGATTGTTAACCGTGAATGTTTAAACTACACTAGAGTTACTCGAACGCGTAATATACAAGATGCTATTAGCTTTCGAAGAATGGCACACGGATCGTTCCATTTCAGATGAGACTGGCTCGTAAATACGTAGATTGAAATCCCGTTAAATGAAAAATTCACGAGAGATAACGGGGGGGGAAAAAAAAAATGTAATGATCGATATCTTTCGCGACGGTAATTCACGTTGACTGTAAACTAAACATACAGTTGGCGATCTTTTTAATCTTTCGGTAAGCAAAGTATACGGAACGTATCTTAACAGATAGCTCGCGAGCGTACGGTTTGGTTCGCTTCTCGATGAATACCGAACGCGCATCCTTTTCATTCGCAAAAATCGCGTACGAGAACAAACGAGACGAGACTCGTATTTCATAGATGATTAATCCCCGCTGGATTGTAGAGTAACGAGAAACGGGTGATGGTAATTACGGCAGGAGTAAAACACCGTTCACGCATAAAAGTAGCCAGCTGCGTCGGGCTCGCCTCGGGAAAAGATTCACGACTCTTCCCGTGTTGTTTGCGCTTGCGCGAACGCTCGCGAACGTGTGGGTGAGTGCGCGCTAGCGTTGTGCGACAGCACAAAGTGCGAGGTAATTAGTTTACGTCGTGCGAATCGTGTAAACTTCGCTACGCATCGATTAAATGCCGCTGCTGGTGGCGTTGTCGCAGCCACGGCATATCGTCGAATAGATTTCCCTCGATCGGGCGGACCGTCACGTTTCACCTGTGCATACCGATAGAAATTGGCAGGCCACGCGACGCCCAAAACCGCCCCTTGAAAAGCCACCGTTATACAGCCTCCTATACGCAACCCCCCTCGATGGACGAACTCGTGTCGCTCGGTTTATGCTTCTTTGTGTCTACACGATCCTCGGAAGTTTTCTATTTTGTCACTTCTGCAATCTATTCGAGTTCCACGCGATTCTTCCTCTCCCGTTTTATCGTTTATTATAAACCACAGGGTGGCAGTTTCTGTTTCCTCCAACTGAGAATGAGGTTCGTCCTATTTTTGCTTGATACCGTAGGTCCTAAATTTACCAGTGATCGATATTTCTGAGTACGGTGAAATGTATACTAAAACCATCATTTTTTCCTTATACAGTAGACACGCGCAATCTTTTAATTTTGGAACGAAAATACATAGATGGCGAGCATCATTGATGATCTATACCATTTTCGCTCCCTCCTTCCAGCATGATATTGCCCTCAAAGAACCCCTCGGGGATCCCGGAAAGTCCATCATTTTCCAGCTCTCCCGCGGAAGGCAAAGGCCGACGAGCATACCGAGAAATATAAACGTGCACACGCGTGCACGCGTAAAAGGGTGCGAACGGGCGAGCAGGAATAGGCGGGGCCTGCAGATGCGTACTCGTCTGCATGCTTCGCTTTCTAATCAGGCATAGTAGTTCTCGGAATCCCTCTGCCTATAATCGATCAGCCGGGTTATAAATTTTTCCGGTGAAACATCCTGAGCCTTCTCCCCTCTTTTTTTTTCTCTCTCTTTCGTCCCGTCCTACCGATCGATTCGTTTCTGGTTGCAGTAACAGCGCTCGTTCTCCGATCGGTACGGGTTGCGTTGATATTTTTCGAGCGTTCAAGCTTACCGGCGTCGAATCGCGCTTCCGTTACCGAAACAACCGATTTACGCGGCTCGTGACGACGTTGCGTGGTACGCGTAATTTTCTGCCGTACATGAAGACCGTGTAACTATGAAACAAGGTTGTAGCCGACGATGTTTGGAGAAAGATTGAAGCGTGCGGACGCGCTCGCGCGGCACATCTATAATTAAATCTTGCACGCACCGGTGCGGTGCGTTCAAGTTAATCGCGAGCCTCCAAGATTCTACCGATTTCTCCGGTAGAATCCAGCCGGTCAACGCGTCCCTTCTTTCGCGAGCACGAAAGAACCGAGTTCCGAATCCTCGTGGGTAATACCACCTACAACCGCAACACAGCTACGACACGATCGCCAGAGATTTCGCTGGGATCGGTTGGGCTCCGGTTCGGGCTCGGTTTCGCTCCAGTCTGTATCGTTGAATCGGCTCGTTTTCCACTCTTAGTTATAACCCCGTGACGTTCCCATGGCATAAACAAAGCGTAACCGCCAATTCCGACGATGAAATATTATAAGTAATAACATATACCTATAGGGAGAGAGCGAGCTACGTGTTCGTTGGCCACGGTCTCGCGTCAGACTCGAAGCGAACGAGATAATAACACGGCACTAAACTATACGCTCGATACGTACCTACATGTAATTGTATAATTATTATTAATGATATCGGGACCCTTGCCGGCTTAAACGCGCCAACACAGCCGAGATATATACCTATCGACCGAACACTTGTACTTGTTCGCGTCTTACTTTGCTCCTCGTTCCAGTCTCTTCCTCCTCTATCCTTTGCCTCGTTGTTCTGCCTTGCCTTCTTTCGATTGTCTCGTCGTCCTTCGAATTCTTGTTCGCGCTCGTGCCCCAAGTAACATTCATCTACCGACAATTTTCGTGGATCGTCATCTTACAAGGAAAGGCACGGAAGTGTTCCCCTCCGATTTTGATGAAACTTCGTATATTTGTTAAGCAGGCAAAAATAAGGGATACGTATTTTTTTCTATCGGCTGAGACGCGTCTTTAAGGGGTGAAACCACCCCTCGAAGTTTCGATCCGAAATTATTTGTTACAAACAAATTATATTTT
This sequence comes from Dufourea novaeangliae, assembly GCF_001272555.1. Classification (NCBI taxonomy): domain Eukaryota; kingdom Metazoa; phylum Arthropoda; class Insecta; order Hymenoptera; family Halictidae; genus Dufourea; species Dufourea novaeangliae. The sequence continues at coordinate 1,961,202 of NW_015373896.1, read as the reverse complement.
GGACAGTTTGTCATGACCATATTATTCTACATAAAAAACCGAAAACTTCGTCCATTAGAAGTTTTCATGTATCTCCCCTGGTTTTCAAGATAGTACTTACGGGTCTCTATATTTGAAACGATTTGGGTGAGGGTGGGGAGGTTGGCGATCCCAATTAAGCGTTATAAAAAGCAACGAAATTCTGTGGTACGTACGTTCCTAGGGAGCATCCAATTAATCACTCACAAAATCTAGGGGTGAGTACTCGTGAAATACGAAGACGAATGTCTGTATTCGCGGAGAAACGTTTTGACGAACTCGCGGGTGTTCCCTTGAAACACGTGGAAAGAGAGGATGCACAGGCTTGAGTCATCGGTCGGTGAGGCGATTAACGACGCCTTCGGAATAAAGAGATCGTCGACCGAAAGGCTTTCGTAACCGTCGTCGCGCGACCAGTTTGCGTTCGACGCGGGGATTAATTTTCAGGCGTAATAGCAAACATTACCGTAACCTGTCGCGACACGGATGGACCAAGAGGGGGTTGGGGGGCAACTCGAAGAGAGAAGGGCACGAAGAGGAGCGACGAACGAGCACCGGTGAGTTAGGAGCTGTGGAAAGATGAAGGGAAGCAGCGTAGAATGAGAGGAACAAGTGTAGCGTGTCAAAGAAAGAGAGAAAAAGAGGCAAGACTCAGAGAACGAAAGAACCAGAGGTGGAGGAAGAGACGAAGACGTTTGGAGAGGGCGGGAGAGGTGCGCGCACGTGGAATATTAAGGAGCGATTAACATAAGGGGACAGAAGCGTGCGTGTCTTCGCCGATCGTGACGACGTTATCGATTGTCGACGAGTTTTAGGTTCAGGCAGGCACGTATCGGATATACACGCACTCGCGAACCGAACCGAACCGAACCGACAATGATGAGGACGAGGTTGAAGACACGCGGCGCACAGTGGAACGAAACCAAGGAAAAATTGAACATTCATAAATGCGACTTTAGCTCTGCTACTTTTTCTCAATTATTAATTGGTTTAACACTCGGAATAACTATAGTTCATAATACCATCATCATCGTGTTACAAAATTAAATAAATTGCATAATTACTTATGAACAATAATGTTAACACCGAATCTAGGACTTGGGCCGTCTCTTCGACAGTCGTCAATTATATTACCATGCGAATGTCTATTTCTAATACTATTTTTTCCATTTAAAATGACGAAAAAAGTATAAATGACGACAGTTTCTAATAGACTCACTCTTCTAGTATTACTTATATGTAGAAATTTGACTGATTTCCACCAAAAACAATTGATCAAATGTCCGAGAATTTGACTGTGCGGCGACTCGCGACGAGTTTGCCTTAGGGTGGAGGGGAGGAGAGGAGGCAGAATAAAAAGAGAATCGTGCGAGGAAAAGAATGGGAGAAAGGACGACGAACGAAAGATGAAGAGACGCTCGGGGGTCCAACGACAAGAGAGAGAGGGAGAAAGAGAACTCGCGGTATTGTCAACCGCGAGGCCATATACCGACGACGACGTACCGCGTTACTGGTAACCATAACTGTACCTGCATTCCGATCTTTCTCCTCGATCGGAGTTTCGTCGGTGTTTAACCTTCCGACATTTTTCTGCCTCTTTTGCGCGCGCACGTTCGTTCGGGGCGAACTTATTATTCGTTCGGTACCTACTCTTGTTCGACGAACATTTGCAAATTATGATTTTAAATTACCGCGTTCACGGGCCAACTTTTCTTTCGCATGCTCGCGCAAATTTTTTTTTTTCACTTTTCCATTTCCACCCCCGGTGATACATTTTACCCCCGCGGTGGTGTTCCTTCGGAGTTCGTCGTTGAACGTTCATCAGTCGTCGTCGTCGATGGTTCCTGGATATTTCTAGGTTGTAATTGAAACGTTAATTTTATTAAAAAAAATTAATTCAGGCGTAGCGATTCGTCGGTAACTATCATCCTACGTTACGGAGAGAGCAGCAACGGTGTAGAGTTTCCTACTGGAGAAGGATTCGTTGCATCCGTGCAAGGGGAACTAGACAGAAGGATGAGGAATCTGTCGAAGCAAAACGTATTCATCCGTTTGTTTTGACACGATCGAAGTGAGGACGATCGGTATGAGAATGTAATGGATAGGAAGGGGGATAGTAGCGAGAAGGAAAAGGAAGGGGATAGGTTGGGAGGAAGGGGTAGAAGACGGAGACCACCGGGCAGGGTGCTCGAGGCATCATTAAGACGGATTTTCCGGCACGCAGTCGCCTGATTGCCTCACGTCCGACGGTTACGCGCGATCATTCGGTTCAATGATAATCCCTCGGGTAACCTGGCGTGGCACGTCTGTCGGAGTGGCGCGCGCGGGACGAGGCGGGTGGTACACGGAGGAAACGGACAAGACCAGACGGATATGCGGACCAAGGGAACGATCTCCGCTACGATCATACGCAATTACATGCTGAATCTTTAATGGAACGTTTCGAGCCTGGAATTACTCGAACGCGGTGGAAAGCTATCGCCACGTAATGCAAGCATTGCCCGTTCCCGAGAGCACGCTGGGTCCCGCGCTTTCTTCTCTTCGTCGTTCCATAACCCCCCCCCCCCTGGTTTTACCCTGTGTCTTTCTCTCGCGATGAATCACACGAATTCTCGTACTTGCAGCGAATCGACGGCGTGTTACCGTCCGGGCCTCTAGCGTATCCCTGGATTCGTCCATAAAGATCGTAATTCGCCTACCCTTCGTCTGGAAATGCCCTAATGGAAATGTCGGTTAAAAGCAACCGTGACTCGACTCGATTCCCCCGGAATCGAACGCGAATCTTTGATACTCTCGCGTTTATCCTCGCTTCGTTAGTCACTGATTCGATTCTGACGTCTCCCCCTTCTTATTCGTGGCGTTGAAATAGAATCCCACAGAACGAAATGGTTCTAAATTGATACATACGAATCATCGAAAGCGTGTGCATCTTTTTCGTGTTATGCACTGTACCGAAGAGGTCAACAGGGGGTTGGGTAGCGGAGGAAGATGGGGTGGGGATGAGAGCCCCGAAGCGAACCGGTAAAATGACCTTCCAAAATTCGAAATTCCAGACGAGAGCCGAGCGATAAAGCGGCCCGTTTCCAGCGGGCACTTAGATACCACAATTTGCTAGATGGTCGCCCTGGGCGAGCCATCCATTCGAGCAACCTTTGCTTTGTGTCTCCGCCGGACAGGGACAGCGAGAGAATTCGATTTAACTACCACGTGTTCGGGGATGCCTTCGTGTGCGTGAGCATCGGTCTCCAGCCACGAGACGACGCCGTTCCAGTTCTATAGGGTGCGCGTGTTAATACGAAAACTTGCCCTCCGATTCGTCCGAACAGACCTGGAAACCCCAGAGACGCTCGGTACGATCTTCTGGATGTTGATTGTTTGCGACTCAGACATCAATTCTACGAGCAGCAAATTCCGAATCGAAGGAGAACGGAATATACAAGGAGAAAATAGTGTTCACTGATTGAGTATACTTGATCGGTAACTTTGTCGAGAGGGATCTAAACCGAGGTTCGCCAGGGGCCACCCGTTACGCGGTTTTGGCGGAGCTGGTCGGACAAAGGAACGGTATGCATATGCACCGCGTCCCTAGTCTATTCGCCATGGAAATGCGATGTAATTTAATGCAGGCCTTTTGACGTTGGTGCCCGATGTCTTTGCGACGCGCGGTATAGCCCAGGCGACGTCCGTTCTTTCCGTTGCTCGAGCAACAAGGACTTCTCGAGGGGTCCCGGTAGGATCGAAATTGCGTTAAGTCGAAGCAAAAAGACTAGGGAACGAACGGCTCCAGAGCGGAGGGTTCGCTCGAAGGTTCCGAACAACTGAGTCGTTGATCTATCCGGGAGGAGACGGATCGTGGGAGGGGTGAAGATAAGGGGGAGGGGGAGTCGAGGGAGGCGCGACCAGCGCCGCACTCGAATTTATAAAATATCATTAATCATCGGCCGCTCGGACTGGCAACGTTCCGGACTCGATCGAAACGTGTGTTTATGCGATCTCGCGGGCCCCGTTTAGACGTGATTTATCGTAAGAAATTATCGGAATGCTAGAAATACCGTATCATTATCGTGCATCTCGCATCGTTCGCGCGTACATCGAGAATTTACAGCTGGGGGAAAGACGATCCACGGTTTCAGAATCGAGCGTGACGGGATTAAACGTTAGAGACTGCCGTGATTTCTGCTTGTCGGTGGTTGTAAGAGGTATCGAAAACTCTATTCGGTGAACGTGCATGGATACTTTTGTTAATCAGTCGATCGTCGAGTACACGCGTTCATTCCTTCCATTCGAACCATTTAACAATGTAAAAGAACGTCCAGCGATTAATTCTGCACGCGTTTCAGCATTGAAACTCGGTGTGGACCAGATGAAAAAAAAAACGTGTAGCTTTGTAAAATTCATAGTTCCCGTGGGATATTTATAAAGGTATCGACTAGAACTTTTCGCCAAAGCCACGGTCTCGGTTCGTTTCGACCTTGCGTAACCGCGAATCAAAAAGGGCGAGAAATTAATTTGCAATTTTAACGATGAAATCTTTGTTTCCACGCAGCGGGGAGGCGTCGATCAAAGGTTGAATGAAATTGGTACCGTTCCGTTGAAAGGAAACTTTTGGGTCTAGCACGACCCGATCCGACCCGCCTTGGTTCGGCTCCGATCGGCTCGGTTCGGCTCCTGCTTGATCTGTGAGAGTGTGCACAAGTGCCTCGGCATTGTCGCAATTGTCTCGTTACAACTAACAATACACCTCGACTGACCTAGAATTTCTGCCAGTTGTCTATTGAAATCTGCATTCGCGATTTGTGCCGCAATCGCGGGAACATGCAAATGTTCTGCCGCTGATGTTGGGAAATTTCTGTGATCGCAATTAAGGCTGGCCGCGGTATTGCTCGGTCTAGCCGACTGTCGAGTCCCGTGAACCTTTCAGTCCAAGAAAGTCAGCCGACTGTGCTGTCGCGATGAACCGTTTCGATCGATGTCGATGTTCTTGCCATCGAATCGATTTCATCGCATCGATATTCACGACCGGTTCGGTTGCGATTTAAGTCCTAGCAGGTACCTTCATTAATTCACCCGATGACGTAGAATTGTTTATGTGAGGTGGAGGTAACAAGATTCGGTATCATAGCGTATATATAGTTAATATTCTATGAGTGTTCGAAGGTTCCTCGACACTGACAAGGAAAGATCCCTAGGTGTAACGTTGACTTTTATTGAGGTTTAGTACAGTGATAGAGCTTGGAATTCTGAAGCCAATGATATTTGTTTCAGTCATATATAGCCATTAGTTTATAAAATATTTAATGTTCAGTGCCGAGTAGCCTACCGAGGAACCCACTAAAAACGCGCTAAAACTTCCTTCATCCAAATCCGTACAGCTTTCGTCCAATCTGCAGTTTCGTTCGTGGGCCATTCGAAGATCCTACATACCTTGAAACCTCTAGTAAAAACTCGGTAATCTCGAACACGAAAACTGATTCTCTGTCATTCGTCGAAGTACCCTTCGTCTTTTCCGCGGCTATATCGTGTACTGGTATCGATTCGTGGCCGCAGGTGAGAGACCGATGATTACATCGATCGAGTCTTTAGGTCTTTCGAGAAGTAAGAGAGAGAGAGAGAGAGAGAAAGAGGGGGAGAAGACGCTACGGTGGAGGAAGCGAGAGGTGGTAAAGAGGGTGGCCATGCGATGGTGGTGGTGAAAGAAAGGGAAAAGAAGGAGCGGCGAAGTGATAGAGAGGGCGAGAGAGAGGGAGGACTAGGGGGGATAATTTTGATATTCGGTGATTCGGTACCCGGTAGCATGATCGGCATAACGCTTATACGCAGGGTCTGCGATGGTGGTTCCCTCCGGGCACTGATATTACCTACCCCCGTGATCAGCGCCTACATCGAAAATCGCTGCGCGCCACTGAGAAAAGAACGCGTTTTATTCCCGAGAATCGACGTCGACATTTTTTGCGTCTAGCCGGTAGTAAATGCAGGGTGCGTGCGCCCTTACGAAAAGGAGAGCGCAGCTTGCAGGGAAAGGAGGATAGAATCGGGCGAGAGGAGCTACCTAACGTCCGGCCCGAGACATTTCGGTACTTTTGAAAAAAAGGGCCTAGAACGTTCGAAATTGCACGTTTCGAATGCAAATCTCACCCCCTCTCCCTCATCGGCCGCCCGTTGTTTCGCCGCAGCGTCCTTGCGATCCGTGTCTGCGCGTGGTTTTGCGCTCCGTCCGTCGCTTCTCATCGTTGGAAAAAGAAACGCTGTCGGAATATTCGCGGTCGAATAGGCGGACGATGACTCCGCTCGTGTATCATCTCGGTAGCTTATCCACGGCTAGGTGGATGTAACACAGTCATTAATTTTTTGCCGGAGGTATTTGGGACCGAAGGGGTGAGGTGACTATGATACGTGGCCCGTTGGAAATTTCGGCTGGACCGCGTGTTTTGCGGTAGCACAGTTTGGTGGCGTGACTTTGGGAAAGATTCGGGATGTATAAATGCGCGCGAGTGGATAAATAAATTCCACGAGGCGTTTGGGGTTGCGCACGGCCGCTTATATCGTTAAATACGAAACGAATACTCGGGCGATCCGAGGTGTACGCTCGGCGCCTCGTTGCGCCTGTATATGTAAATATGTATAGGTATAAATATATATATATATATTTATTATATATATATATATATATGTATATATACATATATATATTCGTTTGGTGGAGGTACAGAGGGTAGGTAATGCAACAAGTGGCGGTTTTCACGGGTTTTCCCGGGGATGAAACGGAACGGGCCGGTGGTGGATGGAGTCCCACGCCACTTCCACTTCCACCGCCACTTCCACGGCAAAACCGCCGACGCCGCTTCCATCCTACCCCTCCCTTCCCTCCCTCCCACCCCCGTCTGTGCTCATACCACCCCTTAACGGCCACAAAGCTCCTGTCTGGAATTTAAGGGTGGAAGCCCTTACGGCACCTCGTCCCTTCGCCGTTCGCGTGTCACGAATTGAGATAGGTCGAGCAACGCGATCGAGCCTCTCGACCTTGCGATTAGGGGATCACCCGGCGTTACCCGAGAAAACGGGAGCACGAAGATCGAGATATAACGAGAGGAGGGCAAAACGATGTTAAGAGACGGGAAAGAACGGGGGCTGCAGTTACTTTTCAAAAATTTACGCGTCTATGTAGTAACTAAGTAGTCTCCTCATCGAATTCTTTGATTTATCATTCGTTCTTCGAAAATCGGGATGAAGATCTAATCGCGCCAGAGGATCGGGTCCAAATGGAATAAGCGACGCGAAACAGTCCGATCGAACCTCGTAATTTCCTCGGAGCGTGTCCACAATTCTCGGAGAAGGTCCGCGAACGATCGATAAATTCGCATCGTTCTTTCAGCTTTTTCTGGAACGTTAATTTCGCGCAGGCGGGAGAGAACGGTCGAGGTTGCAGTTTCTCGTTCGTTCCGCGGACTCTTCCCCTCCCCGTGGCCCCCCCCCC
>NW_015373896.1:1886917-1953680 GCF_001272555.1 Dufourea novaeangliae | reverse complement strand
GCGGTTCGCATGATTAAGATCATCCAATGATTCCTTCTCTATAATGATAGGCCATGGCATGGCCTGGCTCTTGCTGTCTGCGTGGTGGGGCGGCGGCTCGCGGGTGTAAGGGAGAGACATTACGCGGAGATTACTAAAAAGAATCTTATGCTAATGAAAATGCCCAGGGTTCTCTCCCTATACCTCTAGCGAATCTTCAGGCAACCATGGCCGTGTTCGTTTCGCAATTTTTTGTCTCCGACGATCGGTAAAATTTGTACTTCCCTCTGAAAATCCTCGTTCAGTTCATTCGAGAGGTCTCCGTTCTCTTTCATTGGGAAAAAAAAGAGTTTCGCGCGATAATTCAAAACGAAAAAGTGACGAGAATCGTTTATTCGGTTTCGTCGCGAACAGGACCAAAAATGCGGATGAGAACGAAGGAAAGCAAGAGAGCCAAGATACACGTCGGACCCGGACAAATGGTTCTTATTATTTTCATTACGCGGCTATAATGAAACATTAACGGTGAAGCGGCTAGAAGACGGGTAAGGGGGATGAGGGTAGAGCAGGAAAGCGACGTGGAAGAAAGAGAAACGACCGATGATGCGGATGAAGTTGGACGGATTGAAAAAAACCATTTAGCAACTGGCCATTATAATAATACGTGATTCGTTTATCTCATCTTGGTACAGTCGTGCTCGGTCGAATTAGTATTCCCCCGGATCTACCCGGGGAGTCTCTCTGGGACTTGGAACTCGCCTCGGTGGATCGAGGTTCGTCCGCGAGTATCGTATACACGACCCGATTTTTCAGACTTCTTTTCGGTTTCGTTGGAGGATCTGCATTGTTTCGGTTTTCTCGTAAGAAAAAGGGGGAACGAAAGCAGAGAGTCAGAAGAAGAGAAGTAGGTAGAGGAAGAGGATACAGTGGAGACAAGATATACTCGAAAACGACGGTCGCGAGGGGGTGTCGAAAGGGGAACACGGATTCCGTGTAGTATATCGTTCGCTGTCACCGCGTACGGATCGAGCAGAAGGCTTCCGTAGTTGCTCTCGTGCTGGAAAGTATGATCACGGAAGTACCGTGCTGCTGTCGCGGACTGTACGATAATGCAGCAGGATGGATACCTTCGCATTACAATATGAACCTGGATCGCCTCGGTCACGTTCGCTCGATGTGTGTGTGTGGTCCACCTCTGGTCCCGTCCTCTCTTTTGCCCCTTTTTTCTCCCCGTTCCATTCCCCCCTTGCTCCTCCCCCTCCCCACCGGGTTGTTTCCTTTTCTGCCGGTGGTATCTTCCTCCCCGCTGTTGACTCTCCTTCTCCGTGAGTCGTCCGTGTTGGTCTGCACCGCAAAAAGACGGAAACTCATTATCCATACGAGATTTTACGACCGACGACTCTTCGCGTAGCGGTTTCGTACGACACAGAGAAGAGACCCTCCGGGTCAAATCTCCGGTAGAGTCAGCGGTTTTCCAATTAGGCGTTTAACTACGAATTTTTCTCGCGCCGCGGGTCTTCCTTCCGCGACGAATCTTTTTCCAAGTTCCTCTTGGCCGCGTAACGGAAGAAGCGTTACCGGGACAGGCTATGCCATTCTCGTGCTCGGTGCGTACCTTGGAATTTACGTAAGACTACGAACCAGTTGTATCGTAGAATTATCGCGAAACGGTTCAGGATGCATCGGTCCGACGAGCGGGAACATTCAAGGATGTTTACCTTTAATATTATAGAATCGAAGCTGAACGTGGACACGCGAACGCGATCACGCTTTGTTGGCCGATTTCAATACGCGTTCGTATATCGGAAACCGCCGCGTAATTCTCGACGCGATTACCGGTTGAACGACGCTCGAAGCAAACGGCACCTACTCCGTCCTGGTCGGAAGCGATTTGGACGCGTCGACGTTTCATCCGAATTCGTTTTCATAATCGAACTTGTTCGTAATCGGGTATGGATTCGGGAATTGGATCGTTCGAATTATTCCAATAACATCGTTCACAGTTGGTTCATTTCTCTCGAAGTACACAATTACGTTTTCAATACTTAACCTTGGCATAATTCGTATAGTATTGGATTTAAAAATTCCACGGCAGTCGCGTCGATATAAATTATGAAATGTCCGAGGAGGTCGCAACCCGATGGGAAAGGTCGCGGAGTCGTGCTATTTAGAAAAACATTCATTATATGAACAATCTAATACCGTTAAAATCGCTGAGCCATCTCCGGTCGTTTTCGATACTCACTTTTAGCGTCGTCGCGGCGACGGCTTTTCCTTTTTTCCCTTTTTGCTTGCGAACCGCCGTTTCGGTAAACAACTGCGGGAGTATCTTTTTTTCTTTTTCGCTGCTCGTCCGACGTTCCTACTCCGAATATCGAAACTTAATCCAGATTTACGAGGACGAATCGGAGACAGATCGAACGGCAACCAGGGGAAAAAAATGTAATCGCGTAATGACGGTTCGTCCCGGTTGACACCTCGTGATTGGCGACCCTTCCGCTATTTTCGCAGCGCGCGTCAATGCTTCCCGTTTCCCGTTTTCCACTCGATGGTCAGTTTCACTGTGACATCTAGTCGTCGGTCATCGACATCGACGGGTTTTCAACGTGTGTACCGTTTTGTCGCAACGAACCCTCCTCCCTACCCCAGGCGTTCTTCTAGCCGGCAAAAAAGATATCTTTAATATTTTTTTAACGATAACCGACAAAGCTGTCGAGTAATATATCGATCGAGGGATCGACCGAATTAGAACTACGACACGGGAGAATTTTTCTAGGAAAGAACTGCGTTTCACCTGGGTGGTTGGTGGTTCGAACGATTTCTTGGATACGGACCAGATTGGTGGACACGAATCAAGGTCGGGCACACGGGGTTTCGATTCTAATCTCGGGGGAGTCAAAGGAACGGGGGTTGGACAACCGGCCACCGACTCGTAAATACGGTTCCGCGCGTAAAAGTATGGCGGCCGGTTCAGGGGGAGGGAGCACACACCGGGATGGATTAAAATACGCGTGTGCTGGGTTTCACTGGGGTGGTCGGACCCCCGTCGCGAGTAATGTCGATGAATTATACCCATAAGTCTGTGCCAATGTGCGTGACGTGTTCCACGGGGTGAGCGCCGAGCAGCCGCCGGTGATGTCGATTCGTCCAATCAGGCCACGTCCCGTAAATGGAAATCCGAAAGTTCGCTTTTCCGTATTGGAAACGCACCGATCCCGAATCTCCCGGGCATTTTATATTCGTGCCTGGACGAACGTTCTACCAGAAATTTACATCCGAAATGATATTTCGAAGATGGACAGCGGTTCGTACCGATCCACCGATATCTCTGGGAGCGTCGCCTGCGTAAACTAAGTGTACACCTTGCAGAGGTGTGACTCGTGAAATGCTTCTGTAGCATTCTACTATTGTAGGATCATGGCATTAATACAGTTGGATATGATTTAATTAACATTTTCAGGATGAATGGGCAGCTAACAAATTTGAAAAAAATAATTTCGAAGGTATAACCACAAAATTTTGTAAATATCGTTGAACATGGTGAATGTACTACAGTAATGTCTCGATGACTGCAAGGCAGAAACGTTTTCGGACCCTCATAAATTTGGCGGCAGGGTGGATTCGAACGAAGAAGATTCAGAGAGAAGGACGATACTCTTCTCGCTGGTTAAATATTCGTAGCGCGAGAAGTATCGCGTCGAGAGGGAATGAAAGAAAGACCGAATTCGAGGGCGGTGTACACGCACCCGGTAACCCAGTCCCGTGACCCATCGCTGAAAACGCCGAAACCCTCTCGTGTTTGCGATTGATTCGACCGACTACCCCTCTGTTTTTCATCCCTCGGTCCTTGGGGTGCGACGCAGCGCATCGTTTCGAGAGGGGAGTAGTGCAAACTCTCGAATATTATTGCGGTAGTGGAGCAGAGGAAAACGGTTCGATGAAGTCGTAAAAGTATTTGGCGACCGGTCCAAGAATTTTTACGATAGGCTCGTCGATTTTGTCTCGTCGCTTTATCGCGGAACGAACGACGTGTGCTCGCCGTTGCACCCTCACGAGCAACATCGGCTTCTGCTAGGGGAAAAAGCGGCGTAGAAGAAAAGTCTTCTACCAGTTGGTAAATTTATTCCAGGTAGTAAAATAAACGTTAAATCGAATATTAATTTGGCATACATTTCAGTAATTCGAAATACCAAATGGTAGGAGGCCTGTCCCCTAGTGGAAGCCAAGTTTGCTCGTGGGTATACATACATACACATCGTCGGCGTTCACGGATCAGCGCCTGGTTCGAACACGCGTATCTTCAGAGTCTAGTAACATTCGAGACGAAACGAGCCGGTACGAAAGGGAAAGCGCGTGTTACTAGTATCCGAAGTTCAATCCGCCGTACGGAAGATAATTCGTAGGTGGACGGCGGGGACAGATAGAAGTGATTAGCGTTTCATTATCGCGGGGACAATGAAGATACGTAGAACTCATTGCCCTTTATGATTTCCCACATCCATGGAAACAATCGATGCAATGACGCGAACGCCGGGGACCCTGGCTTCGGTTATCAGATTAGAGACCGAGCGGGAATAATTCGTCGGATCTTTGTCCCTAATCACAATTGATACACCAACAACGGTGCCAGAATGGAGGCGGTACACCCGGTATACATAGATTTTACCATTCGCCACGCGACACGTCGGGGCCCCTGGTTGTTTATCGCTCAAATAGCCGCCTATAGGCGTGATCCCACACGGTGGCTAGTATATTTAGGCTTTCGTTAGGTGTGTGTGTGTGTGTGTGTGTGTGTGCATATAATATAAACATTCGATATGCGTTATATGCGCGCTCGCGCGCAACGAACTGTTCCCTACTAGCCCCCCACCCCTTTCACCCTGGTCCTGTACAATGCCGCTGCGTAAATACCCGTACCGAGAGCAGGCACTACGTGGGTATAGGTACACCTAGGTACGCGGCAGCGTATCATGCCTGTTACCGGCGCGAATACATCGATATCGATGGACGCCGCGCCGGCTCGAAATCGATGGCCGCTTTATTACGACGAACGATGTATAAGCGGTATTCCAACGTTGAATCCTATTATTATACCGGACAATTATAATAATTATTTGCCTTTCTCGTCGTAACAATTAATACCGCGCGGACTGGACGCGATATCGCGTGCGCGCTTGTGCCCCAGACGGTATAGACGTATTATGCGACCATAGATTGCATTCCCTACGCTCGCAGACCCCCTCTATCTATGAGAGTACACGCGCGCAACCGCGCCCCCATATCCGTGCTCGTCTTTCTACCTATACGTACGTATAGACGCGTTGTGTACCCTTCTATTCTACACCGGTTTAACGTAGATGCGATGGAATATGCATACACGAAGGAGTATTGTACAGTAAATACTCTATCAGAATTTTCTCTCTATGAAAACTTTTACGGTGCACTGTGAATCGTGTATCAACGCCTTAGAAATCTAGTTTTTACCCCAAGTTCAAGCCTCGGCAACAAAAGGGGGAGAGAAATTATACCTTTGACAGGTTCCACGCCCCCTCTCCTCCCACAAGGAAAGGCAAGGAAGTGTCCACCTCCGATTTTGATAAAACTTCGTATGTCTGTTAAGCAGTCAAAAATAAGGGATACGTATTTTTTTTTATCGGCTGAGGCGCGACTTTAAGGGGTGAAACCACCCCTCGAAGTTTTGACCCGAAGGTACTATCTCGAAAACTAGAGGACATACATGAAAACTTCTAATGGACGAGATTTGCGGTTTTTTTATGTAGAATAATATGGCGCTAACAAATTGTCCGAAATATAATTTGTTTAAAACAAAAAAATTTCGAATCGAAACTTGGAGGGGTGGTTTCGCCCCTTAAAGTCGAGTCTCAGCCGATAAAAAAAAATACGTATCCCTTATTTTTGACCGGTTAACAGACATACGAAGTTTCATCAAAATCGGAGGGGGACACTTCCTTGCCTTTCCTTGTCAGTGGTGGGGATGAAGTAGAAACTCTAACCAGGAACTTCCTATTCAATTCTCATAGAGTCTTTACTGTAATTTGGAATGTTTTGCCTTGCTCCATATTATAGTAATTTTTCGCGAAGCGTGTGCGTTACAAAGAAATCGCCCCCGTAGCCACGACGATGGTCGTGTTCGCGTGGTCAAGCCACGCTTACACGCGTGCACGCATAAACAGAGAGAAAGACAGAGAGAGAGAGAGAGCGAATCGGAGCACGCGCGCGAACACGATGCTGGGAGAGCGCTAATCAACCGGCGCGCAGGCTCTGCATCGGGTACACGGTCGTTTGTTTAGATGGAGTTCCAATATTATCGACAGTATTAATTAATATTACCGAGCCATCGGTAATTAGCATAAATCGACGGGAGCGTCGTAACAAATTTCCCGGTGGTGTGCGACGGTGCGCGTATCCGGGGAAGAGGACAAAGAAAAAAGTCATCGCGGCAATTAGGATTTCAATTAGATTTCAACGATGCGGACGTACCGCGGCGATTTACGTTGACAAATTTGCCCGCGGTCGTCTGGAAGGGCCGAAATTTTAGAGGCGGCAGCCCGCGCTCCGCGTATTAAACGGCTCGTTTATTTACCGTTATTTACGGAGTAAATTTGACCGGTGTCGGTATTAAATTATACGTTGTAATTTCAGCGATCAACTCGTTAAGTAAATAGCTACCGCGCAAATTAACCGGAATATCCTCGACGCTGCTTTTTCGGAATAAGTACAACTAACCTTTTATCCGATGGCCACGGACATTATTTTTTTCTTCGTTTACAAACGTGTAAAACGTAATGGTCGATTGAACGATTGTTTCATTGTGTCGTTCGTGTGCCGGATTTGCATCGATAGCGATAAATAACCGTGAACATAGTTGATTAACCGATCCGCCTGGAGAGAGGGGCATATTCGACGCGATTAAGAAAATATCTTTGGCGGTATTAGCGACGACAAGTTGGGAAGAAACGTTCGCGGGTGGTATACGAGGTAAGTGGCGGTGAGTTTAATAGTAAAACGGTTCGGGGTGGAGGAGTAAGAGGAGGTGGATGAGGGGGAGAAAGAGGATGAGGAGGGCAAGGAGCAGGGCTGGTTGCCAGGAAGGGGTAGCTGCACCGAACCAGGCGTGTAAATAATTTCTGATATAATACGGTTAAAAATTACCAAGTTTAAAATTAAATAATTCATTTTAATACTGGCTGGCGGCTGGCCGGGGGTGGAGACTACCGTCGTAGAGACGGCGAAGCCCGCGGGCGGAGGCGGAGGCGTAGGCGGAGGCGGAGGTAGAGGAAAGGGGTCCGGGACAGGAGCGTACCTACTCGCAGGGGGTTGACGGGGCCCGCGCCCAGGAGGCATCTATAAATTTCTAAACTTAATAAATACCTAATGGCCAGACCTGCTTTGTAGCATAGCGCTCCGTAGATTTAACTTTACTGTAAAGGTAGCGGACTCTTCCACTTCTACGACCCAACCCCCTCATCCTCTCTTTCTCTGTTCGCTTCCTCCGCTCCCCCTCGCTGCGTCGCCGTTCTCCCCCGCGTCGAACGTAACCCGTTTCTCGAGCCATGTTGCATCTACCGATTTCATCAAATTCTCACGAACGAAATTTCATCTGTGCGTGGAGTTGTCTCCTAGTTTCTCGAGTCGATAGCTCCGTTTTCGCGTGGCGTTCGTCACGGTCAGAATCTAGAAGGGTTGGTCAAACCAACTCCGTGTAAGGGCTAGTTAGCCTCGACGTGGTTCGTATCGGGGACAGAACCAGGGACACGTGGGGGAGGGGAAAAAAAATCTGTAACGACGGCTCGACGAACGATGTCGTACTTCCGTAAAAGTTCTTTCGCTGAAAAAGCGGAAAAATGCAAGGCACGCCAAGGTTTCCGTTTCCGAACCGAGGGGACGGCGTGTCTCAGGCCACAACGACTCCTGCTGCGGCGGTGGAGGGTCAATAAAAATCAGGCGAGCGCGAATACACAAGGAAGCAAAAGAAACATTAGTTGGTATTATCGCATCAGCCGTGGCACGGTCGAATTCCTGGAAAAAGAATGCACAAGCACCGCCGGGGCATGTATTACGATAGTACACGGTACACGTCGCTGGACTTCCATTGTTGCACCGAGTAATATAAACAATTGGCCCTGTCCATCTCCCGGTTTCCGGCCGTCACTCGGAAGCCCCGACATTTTTATGGATCGCGGCACCGTGGCCACCGGTTGCCAACCTGGGCTGCTCCCTCGTTTCCTTGCCTGGCTGGCCTGAATGCCTGGCTGACTGCCGTCTCACTGCCTCGCTGGCTGCCTGACGGCCTACCGCGAGTTTCTCCTTCCTTTAAGACCACCGCGAGCCTGAATATTAATGCGATTCTCAGTTTACATATTCCCCTGCACCCGCGCTCGATGTATTCGTATCCGTGAACCGCACGACAAAATCCTTCGAGATTTCGAACTTCTCGAACCGCTTCCTCTCCGTTGGCCGAACGTCTTTATTTATTATTCATCGGTGCCTAAAAACCTCCGGGAAATTAGTCGACAGAGAGGGAGTGAAATAGAGAGAGTCAATGTACGCTTGGCCACTCGTCTGGTGTTTCAGTTTCTTACCTAATATCGAACCATCGACCGCGGAATGATTCTCAATTTTACTTCGGATTATAAATAAGCCACGTTTCTAGCTAATTTCTTCAAGTTTCGATGTAGGTGTCGGTTGCGTTAAGAAAATGCGTGCTTGAAAGAGTATAAATAGCTTTGATAAATTGTAATCAGTGTCGGAAAGGATGAAAAGTAGCGCGTCACGCAAGGAACGCGGGAAAAAGAAACAAGGTTCCAAGAAACTATTTTCAGTGTTGAATTTAGCATTATTTCTACCCGTGAATGCAAGATTCATCCGGTCGATAGGATGTACAGTACAACCGAGACTTTGCACGTCGGGCAAGTAGTACTTGCACAATATTATTAATTGAACGGTCTATGCTAAACCAACGTGAGCCTATAAATACTCGATGTTACTCGATAACTCTTCTCTGATCGCAATCTTTGAATACCAGTTCGTTGTGATTCGTTGCATACGCGAATGTAGGGACGAAAGAAATTCAGTATACACGAGTTCCGAGTATCGTTAACAGGTTTAACCGTACGACGAACAACAATGCTGTCGATGAAAATTTATTTTGTTCATCGATCCAAGATTTACATTAAATTTCGATTGTACAGAGCCGTCGATCGATTTCGATCGACTCGCCGGTCGGGTAGAGCGGAACGGAGTGAAAAAAAGTGAAGCGCTAACGACGAAAAGAGGTGATCTCGATGCGCTATGTTAATGTTCCGCCGTGAAACGGGAGGTTTTAATTTCTTGGTACGTTATACGCCCGTCGATGTAAACGCATGTTTCTCGATAATTAATTCCTGGTTGCTGCCGGCTGGAACCTATTCGAGGACACGTAACGCGCAGCAACCCGATACGCAAAGATCTTCCCGGCCATCGCGAATCGAAGCTGCGGTATCGATCTACGGAACCTCCGCGCTCGTTGCTGGAACCTCGAAGGTTTCGTCTCTGACAGCCTAAAATACAGAATGCTCGTACGCTTCGATGGACACGGTACGTAATCCACGGTCTCTGAATTCGAACGTACCGGGTGGTACCACTGGTTACCACCTACTACCAGTTTCACCATTGTCCGTCCACATGGATACCGTGTTCCGTGATGCGTATCCTTTTTTTTTATATATATATATTTTCTGTCGTTATTTTTTCTTCGCATCATGTAACAGGAAGTCGAACCATTTAGTGCAACGGACTTTGAGAGAATTTCTTCGAGGGCCAAGGTACATATTTCTCTCGATTATCGTTCAGAACACGGGTCTATCTGGGGACAATAATCTTATAGGGAGATATGCTTCAGACCCTCGTAAATTAGGTTTTTGCCCGACGCTCGAACTTCGACAACAAAGTATCCACTTGATAGGCTGGTGGGGATAACGCCTGGACAATAATCGTGTAGATCAAGCTAGACGATAATCGAGAGGAGTCTGTGGTTCTCGATTCGAATGCAATCGCGGAAAATCATTGTGGCCCTCCTGTTCAGTCGGAGACAGGGAAGAGGGAAGCAAGTTTTGTCGGTCGATTTCGTTTCGTGTTTTCTTTCGGTTTTCGCCGTTCGCACGGCTACGAGTCAATCACGGAGTATACACGAACCTCGCGCATTGCTGTGAAACAGGCTGCGGCATACATTAATCACTGATGCTAATGTGGGAAAGAGAGACAAGGCGACCCATATAAAACGGGTACATGCGCCTAGCCCCCTGGATTTCCATCTCGATCCCCGGCGTTACTTTCCTTCGCGCTTGCCGTACACATACACATGGTAATCCACATGCATCGCTGGGTTTCAACGGTTCGTCGACTGAACGAACGTCTTTGCTATTTCGTACTGTCGATTTTATATCCCACAGTAATGAGAAAAGAAAAGCTTTTCGTTCGATTAACTCTTTTTTTCGCATAAGCTTCGTCGAATCGATTCTGTGGATCCTTTCGGAAGATATCGAACTGTCCCCTGATGTTCATACTCTTGATTTTCGGTACTGTGATAATTTAAGGAAAACGTCTTTGCATATTCCCCCGAATCTGTATCGAACGAGAGGTGATTTCTCTTATAGGCAGAACGGGCGAACAAGAACGTGCGCGAAAAAAGACGAGGATGCACGGGGGGAAAGATTAAGAGAGAAGAATCAGGCAGGTGGGGAGGGGGGATAGGTTGGTAGGAAGGGAGGGAAAAGAGAATGGACAAGAGAAAGTCAGAAGGGCGCAATGGCCGCTCTCTCGAGGGGTGGAACGTTCCCGAGGTAGAGGCAGAGGTGGATGCGGAGGCGGTTGGTGGCGGTGGAGGAAGAGGTAGGGGATCGGGGGCCAGAGGGTAGGAGGTGGTAGGAGGTTGTAGGAGGTTGTACGAGGAGGTAGAGATGGAGGTGGAGGCGAACGAAGAGAAGGGACGAGGTTCGTCCTATCAATCACGGTATTATTATCGAGTCCGTGATTAGCAAGGCATGCTAACGATATCTCTGGCCGGAGGCAGAGGGTAACGCTAGGCCGTTGTGCTCTCGCGTATGCACGTGTATGTACGCATCGTTCGACGAGTTGCACCGGGGCGGGCGGATGGATGTGCGTGCGCGGTGCACGTATTTCTACGGATATACGTGTGTGTCGACCAGCCGGACCCGTGTGTTGTGTGCGGATCGGTGTTGGCCGCAATGCAACTGGAGTGGCCGCGATGCGATTCCAGAGTAGTACCAGAGTGTACTGTGTATACTGCCGTTGCTGCTGATGATGGTACCCCGACGATGGTGGTGGTGATTTCAACGACGATGGTAGAGAAGGTCGATGAAGAGGGACGAAGGATGGGAGGAAACGAGGGGCAGAGAGAACGGGAGAAAGATAGAGGCAGCCTAGGTAGGTAGATAGGTCGGGGAGCACGGGGGAAGGGAAATGGAGAACGAGGAGGAGGCTGCCGCCGCTGTTACTAGTGCCTGGCTGCTGTCTAGCTACTGCAGGCTACTAACTACAGGCTGCCGTTTCTGCTGTGTTGCTGCTTGCTTGCCTGCCTGCCTGCCTGCCTTCTATCCGCTACCGGGTTGTTTGGCTGCTAGCACTCTCCCGTCGACGACGTTGCTGTTCTACAGTTTCGCGTAGCCGTGCCCGTTGTTGGCTAGCTACTCGCTGCTGAATGTTTCGCAGAGAGGACCGAGATAGTTCTAGACGACCGGGTCGTTGGTATGTAGGCAGGTAGTTAGTTCGATGCGCGTGCATTGATTTAAACCATCCCTTACCGCGGAACCGTTGTATCGAAGCTTCTGATCACCGCTACCCACCACCGCAGTCGTCATTAACAGATATGGAACTTCCATCCGGGTACTTGACTCCGTCTAAATCGGATCGGATCGTATATGGACATTAGGAGAACAGATGGATCCGCGGAGCATCGATCCTGACGCGGATGAATCGAATTCGGCATTTTCCTGCGACCAGGGCGCGCAGAGATGATTCCTCGATCCGCGCGTCGGAGGATCGACGGAAAGGTCGATTACCAAAATGGCGTGCAAAGTCTCGCCCCATCGATGGGTGTAATGATCGTTCCTGGAGGGATCCCTCGGTCGGTTGGTCGGTCCTATCTCTGGCGTGCGGCCGATATTCGGGTTATACGGATCGCTCGCAATGCGATTCGCGGCTAAACGCGTTACGGGGAACGTAATTTAGTCCCGGTTGCATAGTCCGTCGTGCACCGTGTTCGCCGTTGCTTCGTGTCCGTGTGCAAGCCCCCGCCAATGTGTTTTTCCCCGTGTACGTACACGAGGCTACACGAATCACTCGCGCGCGGCGGGTCGTTCGTCTCTTTCCGTCTCCCTCGTGTCTCGTACGTTCGTACGACTCGCGTCGACGTGGCGTCCTCTCTGTCGCGCACCCGTCATTTGGTGATCTTCTCTCCTTGTCCTCGGATGTGGACTCTGTTCTGGTAATATTCGCGATGCGAGGGAGAGAGATAGAGTCACCGGCGGCGAATCCACGAGGGATGGAGGAACGCGGACCGGCGGACGGACTGGCGGGCCGCGATGGGGTGCGACGAAGTGGCGGAGGGTGTCACACAGGCGGCAGCTAATGATATTTCGCGCCCATTATGAAATATTCGAAATGATTTGCCGGGATTGTGCATTTTGATTTGACGTACATCCGCGCAACACAGACCTCTAGCGCGCGCACGCGGTTGTACATATACTACATTGCGTTCGGATGCCGATCGCTGGACCTCCGCATTTTCCGTTTCGTATACCGTTATCTTTCTCGAGTTTATTTCTTTCCTTCTTCCTCCTATTGTGCCACGAAACCGACCCTTCGGAACACGACACAGACAAGTTGGTAGATTTGCGATCGCTTCAACCGGTTGTAAAACGATCTCTCGAGCGTGCAATGAAATCCGGCAAAACGTGGATCCCAGGGGTGCCGTTAATACCGTATTTGATGCGCAATAACAAGCCGATAAATATTTGATAAAGTACTAAAACGTATAATAATAATAATGTGATTACACGATGATGCGCAAGTCATAATAATACTAATTTAAACTGTAATTTACCGCGAAAGCGATACATCGCTCATCCTGGCTCGCGAGTTTGAATATTACGCGTATACACGCCGATTCTTACGATCGAAATACCGAGCCAGGTTAAATTCACCATATACAGGATCGAAAAAAAAATTTCGCGTTACAATCGTGAAGATCGTGATTCGGTGGTAACGGATACGAGCGCAATCGGAATCAGTGGGGTGGCCGGGGAACACAAACGGAGAACGATAGTCGACGGAGGATAGATCGGAGGTAGTTGGTTTAAATTCTCTTCTGGTACCGCAAACATGCATAATGCAGCCAGGCGGCGCGTGTAAACGCGTAAACGCCGGGCGGTGCCAACCGCTAAATACAAAAATCCCCAACCACCTGTGAAGCACGCCGCGCGGCACCGTCCGATCCCGTCGCGATGTGGCGCGCGCGCGCGCGCGTGTGGTTGCGTACGTTTCTCTGTGTTTTTGCCGCTCGCCGCGAGTGTCTGCTGTCCTCTGTGTATGGGAGAGAGGGTACGTATTACCGCGTGTCCTAGCAGAGGGATGGACGTGTGCGTGGCACACGTGGCTGGTTTCACTGTGTGTACGTGTGCGTTTCCAAGTTAATTACAGCATAATTGCGGTCGACATTTTGTTGTTCGTCGCAGTTGTCGGGGCCGGGCTGACCCGTGGATCGCTTTCGGATTTTCTCGCTGGGCAAATTCTTGCGATATCCCGCGCGATTATTAGCATTGCCCGTCGTGACGCTCGTGCTCTCGATTCCGCCGAATTACTGTTCGTTTGCGAATTATTCGCGCCATTCGAGGCTCGCGGCCCGTCCACGTTCTTTCCGTTCCCCTCTCTGCGCACGGCTTGCGTACACCAACTAGATGTATCGTGATATTTTTACCGAAATATCCATATTTTTTCAGGATTCTTTATCACGAAAGAATTTGCGCGTTAAACTTGTGAGATCTTTGACACGCTCGAGCGTTCGTAGGACTTGATCGGGTAACGCGGCCCGTGAGGAGCTCTTCGATCACGCTCGATACGAATAGACGAACGATACACGCGGAAGGGGAGAAGGGAAAAGAGTGTGGAAGGACACAGAAAGGATGGTAGGAGAGAAAGCATACGCGAGAAGATAATGCGAGAAAGGGGTAGCGAGGTGAGTCGCGAGCATAGGTGAGGCGAGGCAAGAGTGGCGGAGGTTCGTCGAGAGAAAGACGAGCAGAGATGGAAACGAGGAGGTGTAGATGGGCACAAAAGCACGAGATATTCAACCCTATCGGATCGTATATATCTGGTGCACCCTCCCATCCTATAAATTGATGCCAATGTACCTACGTGGCCCCGGCACGTTATACGTCTGAATATTACGCACACGCGGCCCTATGGACATCGGGGGTGGCAAGAGGTGGGGTGGTTTGGGGGGGCCAGCGGGTGGGACTCGGGGTGGCAGGAAACCGAGAGAGGTCGGAAGGGAAAGAGGGAGAGAGAGACGTACAGAGTGATGTAGAGGAGGGGCAGGAGGGAGCAGTGCTCCGAAGGGTGGCCAAAGCGGTGAGGAACGGTAAGAGGGGTGTAGGCAGCCGCGTACCTACACGAATCGCGCACCATACCTCGGTTATACCGTATAGAACACAATTAAGTAAATGAGCACGGGTTGCGCGCGCTATAGATACCCTCTATTATGTGTATTGATCTCTAGCACGGACTCCAGTTACACGTAATACGTGTTTTGTCATTTACGCGTTCGTACGTACCTGCTCTGCCCTGATCCCTCTCCCGGCACACGGGCAGAGTGTGTGCAAGTGCGTGGAATAGATATTCCCGCGGAGAAAGAGAACACTGGATGGAATCGGATGGAATCACGGGGTATGTACCTGGTTCGAAGCAGAGCCACGCGATCCAACGCGATCAAATGCGATCCATCGCAGATTTTCCTAATGTATCGACTTCTTCCGTAGATCGACGATGCTGTTACACGGCATTCGTATCGGACTACTCCATTTTCGGGGGACAACGCGTGCTCGTAGTTCGTTTTTACGACTTCCGAGCTCTTTCGCGCAGAAATCATTTGCCTTAATTCCCGTTTAGACGGAAGAAACCGCAGGAAAGGCGGATACACGGTCTCGGTAGCACCGGCCGGTTCCTCGACACTTTCGTTTCCATGGCGCACGGTTTGTCTCGCTGGACTGCGCAGGGAAATAGCGCGCAAAACGGCTCACCGATCCTTCGCGAAAATTTCCAATCGCGAACGGTGTCCTGTTTCTCGAGAGAGGCTCGTTAGACGCTCCATTTCCGACGTTCGTCTCACACAGCCGAGTTGTATGTATTTCTATTCTCATCGATAACTGCGATCGCGATATAGGAGAGCTGTAGCGCGATGTAGGTGGCTGGTACGGTCGAGTGTAGTATATTTTATCTGTCGTTTCTCACACCCCGACCGATAACGCTTCTGTGAAATAGTCATTTTCCATCGGGTGCTATAGTTTCGTGATCTTAACACTAGAACTACCGACGATAAACGCATATTTCCTTCGATCGCTGGATAAACGTGGAAAACTTTTAAAAATTTAGAAATTGTAGTAAGAGTATACCAGTCATTTTGACTGATTTGGTAATTCTAGCGTTAACGCGTGAAACTACGTGTGTACCTGTATACAGTGACTCATAAATTTGTTCACAGAGGGCCGTCACATTTATTTTACCAGATTTCATACCGAATTACGAATCTTCATTAAGAAAAAATGATCACAAAAGCATGTAACAGTAAATATTATAAGGATACATAAATAGAAATTGCATAAAAATTCGTACACTCAATTGTAATTTGGAAAGTACATGAACGCATACGCGAGTCACTGTATCCCCGCCCCCATCCTCGTATTACGTTGCAGCGAGCCGACATTAGTTTGTCGGTAACGAATCGTTGAAGAATTATTTAGTACGTAACATCGTTGCGGCATATATTCGATTTCGATGAATCGTTTCGCCAACGATGAAAGAGACTCGCGAAAGAACCTTCCTATTTTCTCGAGCGAATGTCCTAGGTAGGCACGCAGAGTTACCGCAACCCGTCCACAGGAAAGATAGTTATCTAGCGGCTAGGTAAAAAGAGCGAGATGGTCGGCGAGAGGGAGAGCCAGGTAGACGCCATAGTTATTTATTTTCCCGAGGCTGATTATAATATTACGCAAGCCGCCTCGTAATGCGGATGCAAATGCGACAGACATTTAGTTATACCGAGGCGACTCGGCAAATCTTCGGCTAGGAGACTGTTTTATTCATACGCTTCGTCCACCTGCGGGGAAAGACATACACGAACGTGTACGAGCTCCGCGCGAGCACGTGCAACCCTTGTGTGTCCCTTCGCACACGAACCGCAACCTATCGTTTAACACAGTAACGATACATTTACAATTTAAACGCTCTCGCTAGTGATTCGAAACGGAATCACGCCGAAGGCGAGGGAACCGTGTACGAGAAACTGAGACGATGGAAAAACAGTCACAGAGAGAGAGAGAGAGAGATAGAGGGAGAACAAAGGCGTGAGTATGACGGAGGTGAGAGGAAAAGTAGAGTGAGAAAGAGGGAAAAACTCCTGCCGCCACGTTGCCAGACACGTGAGAATTAAAAGACATTATGCGCTCTAAGATTCGTCACCAGCCTCGTTTGCGATCGCGTTTAATCGTGCTGGTGTCCTATCGGAAATACGCGAACCGTTTTCGATCCTTGCCAGCATCGATACGTATCGATCCTTTATGGCGAAGTGGTCGAGTATCGGTTGCCACAGAGGGTGTTATTCTTTTTTCTACGACTTTGAACCTCGAAGATCCAGCGACGCTCGTACAGAAAAGATATATTCCACGAGAGGGGCGAACGTTTTATGGAAATTTTCTCTCCGCGTATATGAAACGATCCAGCCAAGAAGGCGGCGAGTTAATAACGGAAACGTAACCTCGTAAAAGGATCTTAATTTATGCGTTCGACGGCATAACAGTTACGTCGATACGAATTATTCTTCGCGTGTACCTATGTATAACGTCTATTCCCCGTGTGTGTGCATGTGTATCGTGAGAATGTCGTGCGCCAATTTTCTTAGGAACGGAAATACAACGTTCCGATAAATATCTTCTTATATTTAATTTGAACGGTGCGTGGAACAGTAGCTACGGCGCACGATAAAGATATCATTCTTCCGTGCAACGTCGATCTCTTCGACGACGGAAGCTCTGCGTCACGAGACAGAGAGAGAGGGAATCTTATTTAATTCGTATGTCGGACGGAATACCGGTTCTAACGATAAAGACATTATATTTATTACTCGTGTAGTATGCACCGCATCGCCGAGAGTAATATCGTGTATATACCGATTTCCCTCGGCAGACTGTGTGCGAGACGAGCGTATTTGCCTGCACGTATATACGCTGTGTCGTGCACGGGATGCGCTTACGTAACCCGCTGCAAAGGACACGTGCATCGGACACGAATGACTGTCTTCTCTTCTCGCTGCCCGCTTATGCGCTCTTTCGCATAACGATATATTATTTATATAAGCGAAACTGTCCCGGCGAATCGTCCTAGTCCAGCAAAATTACCGCGAATACAGACCGGTAACGTGAACAATGGCTATCGTTCCACCGGTGCCGAGCCAGTGAACTCGAAATTTTTCAACAGCTACGATCTCCTTCTAACTCTTTTCTTCTCCGATCGACTGACTGACTGCTCTTTATTAACTCCCTCGGCTATTACATTTCCAAAGAAAAAACAATTAAAAATGTTGACTAACCATTTCAAACATAAAAAAACATACATCATACTGTAGCCTTTTCCGTACGCTCATGAACTGCAATACTTGCAGCATTCATTCAACCTTACAAGGGAAGGCACGGAAGTGTCCCCCTCCGATTTTGATGAAACTTCGTATGCTTGTTAAGCAGTCAAAAATAAGGGATACGTATTTTTTTTTTATCGGCTGAGACGCGACTTTAAGGAGCGAAACGACCTCTCGAAGTAGAAACTGCCGCCCAGTAATCAGACTGTGGCGCTATAATTGATTTATACACAGACCACCTGCCGATCCATCGTTACCTATTTAGGAAACTTGTCTTTTTACCAACATTTTCCACAAATATAATCACAACGATCTTCAAACCAAAGTTTATTGACAACAATTACACCAAGGTACTTGATGTTGTCACGCAGTATCACAGTTTCATCTAAGAATTTTACCATGACATTCCTTCTCACATTGATTCGAACATCGTGTCTATAAATCTTGAAACTCCCCCTTTTTATCATTATCCTTGCAACGAACAAGAATATGCACCTTTGGATTCGTGGAAATGACTCATCCTCTCGGAATCGTTTCAACGGGAATAGCGAGAGAGACGATCGCTTCGAAGGAAGTTCGCGCGAGCAACGACTCCAGGCTAGGCTCCTTCTGTCCGGGAGGCTATAGTTGCTCGAGCGTTTCGCGGAAACATTCCCCCACCCCTCCGTTGTACGAGGAGCTCTGTCCCTGTCGGAAGTGCGCGGCCTCGCGCGGCGTAACGTTATTTTCTGATTTCCCATTCATGGTCCGCCGTTTAGTTTCGATTTGCCGGTTCGTTACGACGCCCGGAGATTTACACGGCCAGATAGGATTGTTCCATGCCTAGCATCCCCTTCCGCCGCCCCAATCTCCTCTGGCTCTTTTTCGAACCGCTAATACTCTCTTCCTTTGGCGTCGCTTCGACGTCGGTTCGTTCCTTCCTCCTTCGTCGAACGCCTCTCTGCCATACACTACTATGTCTATCTTGTATACATGCATACCAACCGAGCCGCCGTACACTTTTGTCTTTTATGTAACTGTCTTTCGTCACCGCGTGCGATCTCCCTAGATATCTCGCTCCGTAATCACTTTTTTCCCCCCCTCCCGCTGCGCTCGGAACGATCTTTCCTGTTGGATAATTTGCATTTCAAATCCGTCGGTCGAACGCGCGGAGCCGACCGACAGACCGAGCGCGAGCTGCGCGAATCAAGACAATCGTTCGCTGTTTTTCTGGTCGCTCGCTCGACCATTGTAGCGCCACTCGCGTTTCGTACTTTTCTTCCGTCATCGGACATCCGCACCAAGAGTGGACGAAGCCGGAATGACGAGAAAAGATGTTGCTGCGGAAATAGATGAATTTGTACAGTAAATTCTCGATGAGTGTTCGAAGGCTCTTTGGCGCTGAACATGAAATATTTCATGAAACAAATATGACTTGAGAATTACCAGCTCTATCACCGTGCTGAACCTCATTAAAAAGTCAGCGTTACAACCTGGTAACCTCGCCTTGTCACTGCCGAGGAGACTTCGAACACTCATCGAGGATTTATTGTATGTTTATACGCGAACAGTAGGTACACCTGTACACTCACGTATCCGTTGGTGTGCTCGAGACGCGAAATTGAAATTTCTATCGAGTGCCTCGGTGGTAGCAAAAGCGTAGTCGGAAGGGTGGAAAGAGCCGTAGAACGGGGAAGGTGAAAAGCGAAAGGAAAGGTGGAGAAACAGAGAAGGCGTGCGCGCGTGGGGTACAGGTGCGGGTGGGGGAGAACGGAAGGATCCGACGAGGGAAAAAAAGGGGGAAAAAACGTGGAAAGCGTGGTGCACCGTGGCCCAGCGAGTAATAAGTTAGTAATAATATTTTCACAATATCTCTCCTGGATTGGATGTTATTTCATTATATTTTATTGCCTCTTACTATTACTCTTGCAGGTGTGCAATCCCCGCGCCCTCGGGTTCCCTCCTCGACCAACACTGCCGCAGCTCTACTGCCGTTACCACCGCCGTCGCTTGGTTGCGTCCCAGTCGCTCTGTTTTATTATCTCGAGCCTCTCCGCGCTGCGCCGCGCCGGGGGAATTCACTCGCGGAACTCATTATTGAGGGGTTTATTCTGCTGTAACCATTGCTACCCGTACCCCCTTGTTTCTTTCCTCCGATTCCCCCCCCCCCCCCTTTCTCTCTACTCTTTCGTTTTGCTTTCCCTTCTTCGGTTTGTCTTTCGAACCCGAAACCCCGTTCCGTAAAGGTCTCGAGATTTCCTTTCTGTTTCCGTCCTCGTTATCCTGTACGGACCTCGCTGTGTTTCGTTCGCACTGTCTGTCCGAGATCGTGACGCGAAATCTGTGCGCCGTTTAGCTACTTTGCCGATCTTTTCAATCGGTTTAAATCCACGCTCGCGATAAATTTCCATCCGTTTGTCTGCGCGTAAAATCAAACGTCAGACGATTGACGGGTGGAAAGGTGGTACGAAAAAGGACACGAGTGAAATGAGGATATGGAAAATCTTTCCGAAGGATCGTCCTTCGGCCGATAAATCGTATACTTTCCGTTTCTGTCGGCCATTCGGTACAGGCGTCTCTCGACGGCCACGCGACTCGATTCTCCAGAGTTAATACGCCGTAGAAAATTCAAGGATGAAAATCGCGTCCATGAATATGAGCGAGACGCTTCTTTCTGGCGTAGCAGGGTCGTTCCTTGCGAACGACTGCCGTAAAAGCCGTTATTGAATTCGGATCCGATGTGCATCTTCGGGACGACTCCTTTATTTTATTATTTCTCGCGGGGCTTTATTAATGTTATCGTTTTACCGATACCGTCGTCCGAATTAGAAACATTTCAGCCTTATGGAGCACGATGGACGGAAGAAGGAATTGTGGATCGACGTTAATTGTTGGCATTTCGTTTTGCAGCGGAACGGCTAGAAGTGGCGCGGCACGTGGGCTTGGAGGAGAGCAATGTACCTCGCATGGAGAAAACGCAACCTCCGCTATCAACGGTATCGACGACGCTCGAGGACGCGTAACGTATAGGTGAGTGGATAAGCTGCTTGAACGATGCATTTTAGGCGAGAAAATATTTATAACGGGGACAGCAACGTATGCTTCTCCTTTACAGTAATATTTCGATGAGTGCGACATCGGGTTCACTTCGGTGTATTCATGGTAAAGCGTAAAGGTTTACAGCCCCTCAAAAATGTTTTTTTTTCCCGAAGCCTTTGCTTAACTTCTGTGTATGCTGTTTTTATTGGGGACTCCTCCAATCGCGGTAATAAATAACACCGTTGCTCGTGTCGCATTCATCGATGGATCATTGTATCGACACGCGTTTCGGGCTCCTCCACGCGAGAAAACGCTGTTTCCTCCGATCGAAGCTCGCGTGAAGCGTGCCATCCACTGGTGCCAGTCGACCACGTGAAACCGATCGGAACCGTGTTGTAAAACCGACGTACCTCGACCAAACGAAGACGTTACGTTGCGTGCACGATCCACACGCGATATCCATTGGCCGCAGAGGCGACGATCGTTAGACGCGAACCCGACGACAGAAATAGCGACTGTTGTCACCGAGAAATTGCAGCGAACGATCATAAAAGTTATTACATCAGAGGTTTGTAACGCCGAGCGAACCCGCGCGCATATTATATACATTATCGCCCCGCGGCACGGCACTGACGCAATTCTGATTTGTCGCAACGACGCGATTAAACGGGCGGTTTTGTTCGCGCACACGTACGTTCTTTGCGACCATACGTTTCTCCGATGGCGTTTCCTCGTTCCAGCATACGATTTCGTGTACGATCGAAGCCCTATCCGTAAGATAGAGGACGCAAGATTCCACCTCGACGACATTAATTCGTGGATCTTTTTTCGGTTGCGTCGTTTCCGTGATTCGGTAGAGGTCTCGTAACCCTGATCCGTCCCTCATTTTCCCAACTTAATTTATCCCTCGGTGTCAAATTGACCCAATGAAAAAAATTAATACAATAAAGTTATGAATAGGTAAATTTGCAAATTCTTTAAAGTAAACGTCACGAATATTTACTAAATTGACACAAGGGACGGATGAGGGTTGAGCTATGTACTGACACTGCGAAACTTCCTCGCGAGGCTGCCTCAACCGATAGCTACAGACTACTCTCGATTATTGTCTAGCTTCATCTATACGATTATTGTCCAGGCGTTATCCCCACCACTGGGGGTGGAGTGGAACTTGTCAAAAGTATACTCTGTTATTTCTAGAGATCATGGTTGCTAAAATGAATCGAAATTGTATCGAACGTCGACTATTTTGTACTGGTCCCATGCTTCTTGTGAGCATCGTGAAATAGCATACATCAGTCTTTGATCTCGTTAAAAAACCGACAATCGTTGGCTCGCCGTGAGGCAACCTCGCAAATCAGCCTCGCAGTGTCTGAACATAACTTTAACGCGGATTAACGAGCCTGATTATCCGGTCGGTAGGGAGAAAACTTGAGAATCCGACGCGGTTAATCCGTGACAGCGAATTCTCCCTCATCGGTGAAGGGACACGCCGCGACGGCCCGTATTAGTATAAACTCGCCGTGACTAATACAACAATTTATCCGACTACGAGCATTTAAATGGTTATGACCCCGCTTGTCCGTGCGCTCTCGAGCCCGTGCGATGATTTTGTCGCGCGTTAACTCGCACGCGTTTAATTCGTCTCGCTGCTTTCGCGAATTAACTCGCTCGCCCACGTTCTACACCACTTCTCGCTCTCCTTTGATTATCGACGTTTCTCTCTCTCTTTTTTTTTCCCTTTGTCCCCGGGTGTCGTTCGCCTCGCTTCATGTCGTTCTCTTCCTTGTACGCACGCGCGTTACCTTTTAATTCAATTCGACCCAGTTTACTCTAATTTAATCTAGTTTAACATCGTCCGTTCTAATTTAATCTAATTTCGCGACGTCCTATTTTTCATACGGCCGGAGGGAATTCATTTCTGTCGTCTTCGAACGAAATTCACGCCGATATACCTACTCCCGTTCCGCCTGTCCGCGGTATTGTAGGACGGAAGTTAACCCGAAGCTTTTTCGAAAATTTTTTCATCGGACAAAAGTGACGCGCATTTCGCCTTCTGTAAATGTATATCAACGGCTCGAAAATTAAATTTCTCCGCCGGAAACAAAAGTCACCGTTCGCCTCCGAAAAAGAGAGTCGCGTTGCAAACAATAAGGACTTTTAATTACATTTCCCCCATCCCCCCCCCCCTTCCCCTCGATTCGGTTACAGCGAACGTTCCCACCGCCGATAGTAATAGAAATTTCCACGAGAGTTCCCGGAAGTTCATCGAGTATATAACGCAATTTTCACGAAACACGCGTCGCGGTCTTTCGAATACGTAGGGTACTTACTACATATACCGAAACCAAGCCCCGTACGATCGCGTCTCCCCTTCTCGTTTCACGTTGTTGTATATATGTGATATATTCCGTTCGATTGTTCCGACAGTCCTGTGTACGCTCTTTCTTTCCGTCTCCCTTTCTCTCCCGCTCTGTCTCCTCTCTCTTTCGTGCCACGACCCCCATACGTCTAATTGTTATATTTATAAAAGGGGAGGACCTGTGCACGCGGTGATACGTCGAAGGGATACTGCTCCGACGAGAGACGCGTTCGTTTTTTTTTTTTCGGCCGAGAGACGGACGATCCCCCGATGCTTTTGCGAATCGATATTAACTCGATTTTTCTCGCGCATGTTGCGAGGCCCCACGGCACGATTGTCGACAGCCGAAAACAACAGTACAGGAGAATTCGTTTTCACCCTGCTCCGATATCGACGAAGCCATCTTAATCCAGCAATTCTATGTCGGATGTTTAGTAAACGTTGAAAAATTCGACCAAAGGAACAGCGACAAAAGGGGGTGGGAGGAGTTTGCGTGCTAGGATGGACACGAAGGCAGCTACAACGATTCGGAAGCTGGGATATCGTGGACCGAGGGGGAGAGAGATCGGAGTAGGGCTGGGTGGAATATTGGACAACTAATTACCTAATCACTCATTATCCACCACAGGCCCGGGGACCGGTAGATCGGTGCTACACACGCAGCTAGAGGTTGCTAGCTCGTAGAATAGGTTGCCCAGAGGGCCATTGTGATACGCGAAGCAGAATCATGCAGCATCGTATATTATCGATGGGAGAAGGGGTTGAGAATGGCGACTCTCAAACCTTAATACTGCCACCCCCCGGGTGGTGCTACCCAATATCGTTAACCATATCCATGCCCTTCGTTCGACATTTCATCAAGGCATACAGATCGGATCACGTTCTAACAATCATCTCAATCGTCCTGCCTCTCTTCGAATTTGTTTTCGACCAACCTTGTTTTCACCTTCGAACGCAAACATCGGACTAGAGACAAGATTATTCGTGTGTCCCTACGAACGTACGTAAATCGAACGGTCTGCCTTGCCAGAATTCGAAGTTCTTCGTTAAACGACACAACAGCCAGAGATTGATCAATATAGTAAGCGATTCCGTCTACTGGAACTTTCCCTCCGATCTATTTTCGCGGCCAGTCAAATTGAGTATATAAACGATCGTTCTGAAATACAGCAGCGTCTCAGAAATAGATAAACGCCTCCATCCGGATCACGTTCTCGCTATTTTAATCCCGCCACACCGTAGTACAACCATATGACGACGCTCGTGGAAGCCGGGTTTCCATGTCTCTCGGTGTCTCTCGAGCATTCAATTTTTCAGTAACCGGTGGAGGAATGTGTCCCGCTCCTCTTTTCCGTCGCCTCGACTCGACTACGCGTTTACCTCGAATTCCACCGAATGTGTCTCGTTTCTGGTTGCTTCGTTCTCGAATCCGATGATCTGATTGCCGTGAAAATCGTGCAATTGTATCGAATAGTCTGCCAGCCGTGAAAGTGCCCTCCCCGAGACGGAAATCGGAATCGATAGCCAGTGATCGTAACACGAATTCGGAACAAGTAAACTCGACCAGCCGTGTTCAAGCTCGAAGAAGGTTGCAGCATGCAACAGGGAAACAGGAATCCTTGGTGGTTGCTTGGCACAGAGCAACGTCCTGCCTCCTATTCGACGTCTCGTCTTAGCCACGGTTCCTGCTCGACGCAGTTTCGCGACTCGAACCTTAAGCCTCTCGAGCGCCACGAGCCAGGACTGAAACGTATTTATCTATCACGTTTTCCATCGAACGTCGTTTTATCGTTGGTAAGGTCGTATCACCCCAAGATCCAGCGACGTCTCCATAAATCTCCGTTTCCATATTCGAGTTATTCAACGAATCGTCGTACGGTTTCTCCATATTTTCGATGCTCGATCCGTCGGCGTATCGATCCTACGAATTCAACGGTGGAGACTTGTCGACGAGTAAATTGTATCTATAAGTGCGGGGATAGGTCGACGAAACGGCGGGCAGACGAAAAGTAAACACCATGCGCGGTTCGAGGAGGGTACGATTTACGGTTCTCGCCGGAACAAAGCCTCTGTTTAGGCAGTTACCTGTCGACCGCCGCGAACGACGGATCCCACGTGTATTTTTCGAGCTGTTTGATCGCACGGTCGCGTCGGTCCAACAGTTTTCCACGACGAACACGGACGTACGGCGAATCCTGCTGGCAAACAACAACGGGAAAGCTTCTGCGCGTGAACCTCGCCGCGAGGACAAAGTTATACATTAAAGAAGAAACACGGGCAAAAGGGATGAGGACGGGAACGCGAGAAAAGAGGAAAGGGGACAAGCGCGAATAGAATAGACGGCCGAGCGATCGAAATAAGTGGTACGATCGGGCTTTCGAGCTTTCTAGTAACGCGTTTCACCCCGACACGGGGATGACAGCTACTGAATAATAAAGGGAGCCACGTCGAGGTTAGATATTCTTACGATCACCGGGAACCCTTCCGTTCCAGCGATACACAGCTAAATCATCAATAATTTACCGGTTCGCCTCCAACATTTTCCCCTGTTTCCGATTGCATACAACTATATACATATACCAGCTAAACTGCGCGTTCACGATCACAGAAACTCTCCACCGATTCGCTTTTCTTCTCCGTGGGGCCTCCACGGAGGGAGGACTGTCTTCTTGTCGCTGGGAAAACTTTTAATTCGCGCGAAGTAGGTACATTTTCCTCGGTCGATCCGTCCCCAGCGTTCCCTTCCACTCTTCGACCACCGTGATTTTCCGTTCAGACCACGAGAGCTACGTTTCTAATTTCTTAGTTTTTGCCACAAAGCAATCGTGTTGCCCGCTGCGTCATCCCCTTATCGTTTATTCATGGGAGTACGCGGCAAAGAAGCAATTCCCCCTTTTCTTGCGCGGCACAGGGTCAAGAAACGAAGGATACGCGTCGAAATAGGCAACAACGTTCGATCCGTTAATATTGCCGCGCTCTGATTCGCGGTAGAATCGTTTCCGATCCTTCGCGTCGCTTCTCCGTCCGACGAGGGGCTTAACGAGATCGGCAGACATTTTAAAAGGACCAGAGCACCGCTGCCGAGTGGTGGCACCCTTCAATTATTCAGGCGCAATTAACACGTCAATAGGTCCGTTGCACCTGGCTGCTGGGGCCGGCGGCTCGTCTTCCGCCAAATATGTACGTACGTTCGTGAAATGGCACAGGCAACCGACTTCTGTTCCTTTCTCTTATCTCGCCTCATCCTCCTCGCCCCTTCTTATTTTCCTTCTTACATCTTTCTCGAGTGCGTCGAGCTGCGTCCACCGTCCCTTTTAGTACCCTATTTTCCGCGTTTATCGTCTATCCAACTAAGAACAGCGACGAGCAAAGTGAATAAAATAAGACGCCGTACGAACGGAGAAATCGTGGATCCCTTGAATCGAGCAAAGTTGTTTTCGACACGGATCTTTGGCATCAGCCAAACTGCAACCAGAATTTTTTTCCCTTTCTTCTATATCGACTGTAATTGTATTGGATTATCGCCTCATCTTTGATGCTCGACATTTTTATAAGCTCTGTCCACGCTGCCTGGACAGAAACCAAGTAAGTGATTCGTTGTTTCGATACGTCTTTATGCAGCGATGTTTCGTGAACTGGGGGCCTTAACGTGCACAGCCGTTTAGGTATATACTCGTGCGCCTAACGAACGTAGACACGTAGGTATAGTATCGGTACAAATATATAGGCAATGGCACAGAAGGGAACGAGGGGAGGGGAAACGGGGGATGAAATGCGGGGTCGCAAGTCGGTATTGTCGTCGGTTACAAATCAAATACCCGATATCATTGTTTGGTACAAGCCAGGCACACGACCACCCACCCACGTACTCCCCTTTTATGCCACCCCTTTCTGCAATGTTAACCTCGCGCGCAACCAGCACACCCTGCTGTCGCCGCCTCGACTACGACTAATAACTGCCGTCAGAATATTCCCTCTCTCTCTAGAGTAGGCCCAAGTATTCTAGTTCTCCGTGCTGGTATCGAAATATTATAATTCGGTGTTTCTTCACCTTCCCACTGGTCGTGGGTTAAAAAGCAAAATTTACATATATCTCATTGCATAGCCGTTGAAACGGAACATCTTCCTGGAACAGCGATCGACTTTCGATCCTTCTCGTGACTTTTTAATTTACACACACCAGGGAACCACAGTTTATTCGAAGTTACACGCGAACTCTCGTCGAGATTCACGGACACGATCCAAGAATACGATCCCCGCGGCTCGATGTATATTTGAAAGTCAGTAGAGGACGAGGGAAGAAGCGCACGACGACGCAACGAGTCGGTCGGGAAGGATTTAGCGACGTCGCGATCGCTCGTGCCCGTTAATCATAGAATCGAGACGCGGTAATTAATCAGGGGGTTAATTACAGCTTAGTCGACGAGTCTATTCCTACGTCGGCGAAGACTCGAAATATTCAGCCGCGCCAGGGGTAGCATTCCTAGTCGAGGAGCGAAAGCAAGAGGTGTAGGGGAGCGGCGAAAGGGGCGCACAGAGGCTAGCGCGTAAGGGGTACGAGAGAGGAAGGGACGTTGTAGGTTGGGCGTGAGAGCGAGAACGATACTAGGAGCAAAAGGGTAGTAGGATGAAGAAGAGGAGCAGGAGGGGAAGGAGGAGAAAGGAGGAGAGGGTTCGAGCCTCGACTAGGCACCGCAGGGGTAGGCGATTAATGATTCAGGGCCAGAATTTCGCGATGCTGAAATATTAAGCATATAACTCTCTTCCTCTTACCTGCATTTCTTCTCCTTCTATTCCTTTCCCGTTGCCGTTCTTCCAACACACCGGTCCCACCTCCATCTTTCTCTTCGTTAGCCCGCAGCTCCATATCCTCTGTTTTCTGTCCTTTTCCCCTCGATGCCCCCCTCCTTCCCCCCTGTCTCCGTGCTGCTGCGTACCCTGCCAGCGTTCTGTTCCTCTTTCTTCCTCTCTTGTCTCTGCTGCTCGGTGTATACGCACGGTCCTTTCACGCTGCACGCGCGTACACACACGCATACGCGCGCGAATACTTGCTCGCGCGCTTAGCCACACGGCAGCAGCATCATCAATATTTCTCTTTGCTCATTGTTCTTGTACAATACGTACAAGGCTGCTGCCGTCTCTGTAATTCCGAGGATGACGGAGAGAGGGTCTGGGGGGGGGGGCAGAGCGAGACCAGGTAACGATTACCGTGGAAATGACTAATTTCGTGCCACCCCCGCGGAACTCGACACGCGTTATCGGTTTCTCCCAAGACGTTCTCTGCCGATTTTTCGTTGTCGTATCCATCGACAAACAGCGGTACCATTTTCCTGTCGTTCATATTGGAAGCGAAAGGTCCCGCGAAGATTCTGTCTGCGGAACGAAAGTATACACGAATTCTTCGTTGTTTTCATTATTCCACTTTTCGTCCAGTTGTAATTTTCATACGCATTCTCGGTGATCGCTGAGTCCAACGTAGTTCCAGAAACGATCCTCATAAAACTTTCCACTTCACCTATTCCGATCGCATAACGATAGATATCGAGCAAGGAAACTCTAATCGGTGGAAAGAAGTCGAGCAAACACTCGGAAACGGTCGCGGAAATGATTTCCTGTGGGCGATGGTAGCAGAAGAAATCGCGAGGTAAAAAGCATAGAAATCCCTCTCCGCACCCGATGCTTTACGATTTTATTTCGTGGCACGGCGCGCCCTGGGTCGGCCATTTCCGTCCATTTTTCTCGTCTCTCGTATTTTTTCATAACTGGCCCCCCGAGCGTGCGTGTTGCCGACGCGAAAGTACTGTCGACGACCCGAAACCCCCGCCCGAGTCTCTTCCCCCGTCGATTTGCGACGATCTTCCGAAATATTACGCACGTTCGCGGAAACAGCGTCTGGAGACGAATTTTCCGCGGGGATTCGTCCCTGTTCACGAGCAAACGAACTCGAAACAGCCCGAGTTTCCCTTGATTTCTGGTTGCGACAACGGCGTGTCGGGGGTTCGCCTCGTCGGACGAGGGCGAAATTTTTCCATTTCGCCCAGGACGTAGGGCGTTAGTATACTGTTTGCAGTTAAACAATATTACGTAGTAAAATTTATGGCCACGGCCCCCTTTTCAGCGCGGAGCTGGCCTCGCGGCGCACACCCTTACAATGCGTCCTGCTCGCTCGCCGGTTGCACGGCTGAAACTTTCAACGATATGAGAAATACGAGCGTTATAGCCGGTGCCACCCCTGCGTAACCAGGCTGCGATGATCCACGGCTTAACGGATACTGCCTCCGAATCTGAATCGCGTACCAACGCCCCCGTCTATACGGTTTGCTTTTTCTGTTTCTCGAAATCTAGAAATAGGTTCGTTCTCTGCGGATATTCCCGTGCTTATTGCAACGATCGATTTTTTGCCCGTTCATCGGGAGAGGATTATCGATACGCTGGTATCGTAGATTCGTATTGTTTGCGTCGATGCGACGATGTTCAACCAGTCGTCTATTTTTTTTTTGTTTCTGGAACCTTCCGATCTCGATTACACGACGTGAAAAGAAAAGCTTTACGGGCCAAGTGACGAACGCGTTTCGGGGGCACACCGCGAATGGACGCCGATACCAAGCGGAATAACGCGCTTTTATCGCGACGCAATCTCGCATCCCCGTTTACGCGGCGCGACCCGTAAAAACCGAGCAATATTCCTCCGTCGGAAATCCCGCGTGCGTCGTTATTCGAATACAAGTTCAACGACTCGTTCGTCGTTTGCCATTGCCACGCTTGATTCGCGCTTTTACTGTTCTAATATCGCGTCTGTCCCTGAGCGACGATTCTCGACACTTCTTGGAGCAACCGAACCCTACGATCGATTGGATTCATCTGGTAGTCCGTCGATCCGTTTTACTTTCCAAAATGTGTCGATCAGTCGAGCCGAAGAATAGATCTCGTTGGGAACCCCTTGAATGGAAGTATTGGTCGAGTTTCGCGAGGAAGACAACCTGGGACAGATGCCGAAGCGATCGGGAGACCACGCGGAGGAAAGGAAGAGGAGCGAGACGAGCTAGTCCCAAAATTCGCGTTAATAGCCATTTAGGAGTGTCTGCCGGAGTCGGAGGGACAGACGCGAACAGTCTCTTTGTACCCTTAATTTCATTAGGACGGCCATCTCTCCTTTCTACCGGCGAGCCGTAACTCCGTTATCGGGAAGCACGACTCCCTAAATACGATCGTTAATATTCTTGCTTGTCTCGAGAAAACGGCAGTCTGCGAAGCGTCGTTGTCGTTAAATAATCGTCGTTTCGCCTCTCCTCGGAATCCAATTAGCCCCGTCGTTGAAGCGCGGAGAACGAGGAATCGGTCGCTTCCGGTATTCTTTTGATCGTTCCATGACTTTTCGTACACCCGTTCGATCACAGTTTCTCGTGTGAAAACCACATTGTCGTTCTCCGCGAGGAACCAGCTTCCTCGACTCGAAGGTCACCGCCGTCACCTCGTTGAAGTCACTTGTTCGGAGAATTTCAGCCGAAGAACGAATTTTTCGTGCGATCGACATGAATCCCCAATCTTTAGCCTTCGAGCTGGAAAGGAACAGTCTTTTCTATTTCCAAAATCATCGAATTACGAATGTTAGGGATGAATTAGGCTTGAAGATGTAGCGCGTATGATAGTCGAACGGATTATAGTCGCCGATACAACCTCCGTATGTATTATTCAAAATGACCTGATTCTCATCGCACGTAACAATTCTATCCATCAACGACTCGTGTCTGTTGTGTGCTCGACGAATCATGAGAACGACAAATTGCAACAGAAGTTCCTACGATCCTCTAGACGTTCGGTTATAATTTTCGTGGTTTCTCATTTTCTCGTATCCTTCGTTCAATGATCGTCATCCACGGAACACTTTCGCTCTCTTCGTCACGAACGAATTTCACTGGAGGGCTTCTCGTCAGCTCCCAAGTATACTTGGGCATATGGACCCCATATGCAACATCCTCCATGGGTCGTGTTTCCAATTTGGCCATGCGTTTACGCGTGGTTCCAAGTGATCTAGAACAATTCTAGGGTATATATTCATAGCTTCGTCATAGGTATAGAGGGGTGGAAAACCAGAGAGAGCAATTGCCCCAAGTCCCCTTCCGAAAAACAGGTCCTTCCCTACGACAACGGTTAGATGATCAGTCCCAGTCAAGTTGTGTACGTCAACGGCAACATTGCGATCGGCAACGACCGCGCGCGAAAGGAGCGGAAACGAGATCGCGCGAAATGGCTACGGCTGTTCGCGAAAGAGGAGAACGCGTTTGTAGAACTAGAAGAAAGGGGTAGAGAGGAGAGAAGAGTAGGATAGGAGAGAACCGCGAGAGAGGGCGCGTCGGAGTTTTGGGAGGCCGATCGGTGGGCCTCCTCTCCGATCTGCCGCGGGAGAATTCTCTTCTTCGCGGTTGAAGGAAGCGAGAGGCCGATCACGAGAGGGAGAAAGAAGGAGAGGCGGTATGAGGCGGTCTCGGGGGGCGGCGCCTGTCGGCGCGTCCGATCGGAAGGTGAGCCTCCCGATTGGCCGATGCGACGGCGGAGCGAGGGGAACGCGAGGACGCGCGAGCTACGTACGCTTCCTCCACCCGCGCCCGTGTTCGTTCTCTTTGCGATCCCTCCTCTCGTTTCCTCTTTCACGGGGTTCCTCGTTCCACCCGGTTCGTCGTCGTTCTCGCTCGTACTCGCTGCTGTTTCATTTAGGATCTCTCTGTCCCACCCACGGTCCGCCTTGGCCGATCTCTTTCTCTGCGATCCTCTCCGTCGCACCAACGCCACACCGTCGACGTCCCACGTCCCGCGTCACCTCTCGCCCCTTTGCCCTCGCTCCGAGTCGGCCCGCGCGCGTCTCTGGCACCGCTCCGAACCGCCACGGGTATATCGGCGCTCGACCGCCTCGCCTCACGGCCTCTCTATACTGCTGCTGCTCGAGCGAACCGTCGCCGCGCCGCGGCCGAGCCTCTCAGTTGCGACGCGCTCGTCACGGGGTGCAGATCGTGCGTCGTTCTTCGCCCCATCGGTCTGTCGAACGCGCGCGTCCTACACGCGCTTACCCAATAATCGCGCGTAGATATATTCACGCGGTAAAAATTCTTGTTTCTCACTCTCTCACCCCCGAACGTTCGAGGTATATCGAACTCGCACGTGCCGGTGCTGCCGATTGGTGCTTCTTCTGGTGGTTGGATGGTGTCGATGGTGTTTTTTCGATACGCTCGGTGCCGCGAACTTCGACACCTGATTATTATTCCCTACGTTTAGTTAGTTCTTATTTCTGGACCGCCCAGAGCTGTGTGCCGCAGACAGGACAGAGACGCGATCAGGCATAGAGGAGCGCGAGGGTGATACGGGGGGAGGGAACGTCGAACGAAGGTGACAACGCAAAAGAAACGAGTTTTGGTTCCGGTGGCGCGCGCGGGAACAACCCGCCCCCCCCCCCCCCCCCTAGTTTTTGAAAGACGCGCTCGTGCGCGCGCGCGCGCGTGTGTTCACCGCGCTTGTGTACCGACGCGGTGTAGAGATCTCCGATCGATTCCGCGAGAATTCGAGGGATACACGATGCGTTCGAGGCTGAACGCGCGAGAACATTGACGCGAACCGCGAGAAAATCACGGGTTAGTGGACAGATCGGTGGTGCGATCTGAAAAACGGAACAGGACTGACAATCGGAGAAACGGAGAGCGAGAGGGACGATATTGTGAAACGTTCCGAGAGAAAAGGATGCTCGACCGCGACATCCTCGGGAGAATAGTTCCCGAGGTCGCGCACGTCTGACGGCTGGTCGCGCGTTGCCACGAGGAGGAGGCGGAGGAGGAGGCGCGTGGAGAAACGCGTGGTTCGCGCGTTACTTCGAGGAGGTTCGCGCGTGGCTGTGTACGTGTGTGTTACAGATGCGGCCTGGCTGTTGAGATACGTTCGCGAACGGTCAGTAAAGCGTCGCGGCGTCGACGGGCCGACGTTCCCCGCGAGAAGATACCTACGATCGCGGAAGGAGCGAACGGAGGAAACGGAGCGAAAAGTTGTACCGGCTGGTGCCCGCCGCTGTGAAGGAGGAGGAGGTGGAGGAGGCGGAGGAGGCGGAGAAGGTGGCGGTGGTGGCGGAGCTGAAGGAGAACCAGGACCGCGAGGACGTGGAGGAGGAAAAGAAGGAGAACGAAGAGGAGGAAGAGAAGGAGAGGAAGAACGGAAGCGGAAGAGGAACCGGAACTGACCGAGACGCGGAATCTCCCGAAAACATGACGCAACAAAGCGGAGCTGGGTCACCGCCCCAGCAATTTTGCCTGAGGTGGAACAACTATCAGACGAACCTGACGAACGTGTTCGATCAACTGCTTCAGAGCGAAAGCTTCGTGGACGTGACACTGGCCTGCGACGGGCACAGCGTGAAGGCGCACAAAATGGTGCTGTCCGCCTGTAGCCCGTACTTCCAAGCTCTGTTCTTCGACAATCCCTGCCAGCATCCGATCGTCATTATGAAGGACATCAAATGGCCGGAACTGAAGGCCGCCGTCGAGTTTATGTACAAGGGCGAGATCAACGTGTCCCAGGAACAGATCGGTCCGCTGCTGAAGGTCGCGGAAAGTTTGAAGATCCGTGGCTTGGCGGACGTAAACAGCGAACAGGAACTGACCTCTAGGCCTAGCCTGGAAGAGGTAGCGAACGCGGCAGCGATGCACAGAAAGAAAAGACGTCGAATATCGGGCGAGAGATCGCCACCGGGCAGCAGCCCCGATCGAGTCGCGCCCGGTAGCCTGCCCGACGATCACGACCCGAACTCCGGCGGAGTGGGCGTGATCGTGCCCGACATTCACGGCATGCTGACCAGCAGCTCGACACCGAGATCCCTCGGATCTCCCGGCACCCCGAGCGTCTCCGTTACGCCGCAGATCAACCTTCAGGAACTTCCGGTATCGCTGCCCCTGCCACCGCCCCCGCTGCCGCCCCCGCAGGGACAGCAAAGCTCGCACTCCGTGTCCGCTCACCATGTGCCCGGCCACGTGACTTCCGGTACCCACGCCTCCGTCAACCACCTGACCAGTCACGGCCAACAGCTCACCGTGCAGCAACAGCAACAACAACAGCAGCAACAACAGCAGCAACAACAACAGCAGCAACACCATCAACAAGGTGCTGCCGGACAACCGAATCCCGGAGACGATCTGGAGATCAAGCCCGGCATCGCCGAGATGATTCGCGAGGAGGAAAGGGTAAGTGACTCTTGCATCACCTATACAATTCCTATACTTACGTGTTCTATACGATGTTTTCGTGTTCTTTGTTTTTTGTTTTTTTTTTTTTTTTTCGATGTTTCTACGTTTCGACGCGATCATCGACCGGACCGATCGTTCGGTCGAGCGTAGTCATCGCGTACCGTCGACCGTGCGATGAACCAGGAAAATAAAACGTTGGATACAATCAACGCCCGGTATCTGTTCGAACGTAAATACAGGAACAGGAAACCTCTTGGTGTCGATGACATAAAATCGTCGCGTCGTAGGAGAGAGAATCCTGTTCCAAGACGGAACACGGAACAAAATGACACCTTTTTAAATATCGGCGTCTCCGAACAGAGCATGGAAAATATCGATGAATAGATCGAACTCTGTTACAAGAGGGTAATTAACTTTGTCAACGTCTCGACGCACTTTGTTGCGAACTCGCGGAAAATAACCGGAGGAACACACTAGGGGTGGGTATGGTCTGTGAAGTCGGCAAAGACAAGAGCGAAGGCGACGCGGTTCTAATTGGAGGGTCGGTTTTTCGGGTAAACTCGCGGTCGCCGGAGGACACGAGAAATCGTAGGCTAGCTACCGGTCGCTGTTGCGCTCC
Source organism: Dufourea novaeangliae (assembly GCF_001272555.1). NCBI lineage: Eukaryota > Metazoa > Arthropoda > Insecta > Hymenoptera > Halictidae > Dufourea > Dufourea novaeangliae. Next base: position 1,918,557 of record NW_015373896.1, on the reverse strand, counting down.
CAATTACGGAGGAGAACGGAATGTTTTTACGCGAAAGCCCGCCGTCCTAACGGAAAGACCGTACGGACCCAATGCTGCCTTTGCTGGAGAGGTCCAATTACCCAGCGATCGGCTTCGACGGTGTGCACTAATTGAGAGTATCAATGAACGTCAATGAGCATAGTCAATATTTGGACGGGGAGCATCCGACCGTTTTGTAACGGTTCTTTTTGTTAAAACGAATGACAAATATTGACTACGCGCTCGTTCGCGCATACGTGACACACACCGGGTATCGACTGTTCTCGTTAATTACATCGGGACGACGGTGTCTCCTGCATTATTTATCGTCCGCCACCGGCGCAAGTTATTAAACGAACAGCTACCGAGCGAGCGATCGCGCGCGCGCCTCGTTTCGCAATCCTCTCTCGTGTTGTCTGCCCTTCGACGCGCTCGATGAATTCCTTCGGCTGGCTCACGCGAATCCAGTCATCTCTCCCTCGCTTCGGAACGTTTATCTCAGACATCTCGATTAAAAAACGCGCTTTCGTTTCGAAAAAGAATTTTTCGTTGGGCAGATTTTTCCTGATCCTTAATATTAGAGAAAGAGAGTGCAGTGGTGATCGGATATTTTTCTGGGGACACCCCATTGGTGATTCTTCAGCTGTGCGAGAGAGAAAGAGATCCGATCACTACTAATGTTGAGGACAGGTTTTCGCTCGTGCGCGCAGTCTATCTTTTCAAGTCCATATTTTTCTCCTTTTTCCTTGTAATTCGAAAGCCATTCGGAAACGCGTAGCCTACGGAATCTCTGCGTCCGCGTTGACGCGTATCGCGGATACTACCGTCGCATAAATTAATTCGTTCGCCGTGAAACAGTCTATGTCGATTAGCCCCGCGGACCGCGCGCGCGCGTTCGGAGATCGGCAAATACGCGGGGAAGGTATCGTCGTTTCTCGAGCAATCTAGAAAATTGAAGCGAGCCGGTGGTCGGAGGCCGAGCATTATTTTTCTATCGTGGGTATATATCGGTCTGATGACGCAATCGGCTATGTATAATGGGTATAACATTCCGCGGAATTCCATTATGTTAACGCAACCACGTTCCAATTCTCCGGGCATGCCTGCTCGTGTATCGTAATACGCTAGTATATCGCAACTATTCCGCGGTAGTGGCGCGCGCGCGAGGCCTTTCCGATTAAAATGCCTAATTGATGCGGGCGAACGTAATAGGCGGGGGGTGGTACGTAGATTTTGATATTTCGAGCAGGGCCGAACGGTGTACAGCGAAATATCCCGTCCAAGGACCATCCACGGACTCTGTACCGCGAAAAGTCGCGACGCAACAAATTAGAATAACCTACCGGTGATCGTAAGTTTCACATATGCCTACGTCTTAGTACGATTCCCGTCGTTCGTTTGCTCGCCTCGTCTGACGCTTCCACGCGTATAAGGTCCGCGAGAAATACTCCCCGGCGAGAAGCGCGCCACTCGAGGATGGATTATTAAAGATTTAGCCGCCGCAAAGGATCGCTTCTGCCGCGAGAGGCGGATTTCCTTCGGATTAAGAGCTTTAATGAAACGGGATTTAAATATAAATTGTCTTTTAACTCTTCGATCGTTTGCCGATAATCTCCGCGTACCATCCTATTCGCAACGCCTACCCCCGGCTCTACGAAGACAACGGGTCCTAGAAATTACTCGGGAGCTTTCTTTTCGTATTACGATCGCGAATGGTAAGAGTCGAAAGAGGTTCGAGAACCGTTGTCCGAACATAGAATGTCGATGCGTCGACGAAATGTCGAAACACGGAAAGAAGGTTGTAGAAAAGGGATACGGGACCCTTCAATACCTCGATGATGACGATGGAAAGGGATAGAATCGACGATTGGCGCGCGTCTCGCAAAAATGTACACAATGTACAACGCGAGAAGCAGCAAAGCGCGATCACGCGGTCGGTTGAGCTTGAAAGGACGGGTCGAAAAAAAATTTAATCTTCCCTCGCATTATCCTTTTTGGCAATAACGGCTTTACCTACCGGATCCTCCTACTCTATGTAACCGTCCATCCCTTTTCCCTCTCTGGCTCTCGTGCTCGGGTGGGTATCGCTTCTTCCGGTCCTTCTCTGAATCTCGCTGTCCATCCCTCTCTGTCCGTGGCGTGTGCTACTCTAGGTCGGTGGTTCGAGAGAGTCGACACGAACGATGTCCCCTGTCGCGTCGAGAGCCGGACGGACAGCCGGTTAGACACACGGACGGGGCGAGAGGAGAACGAGAAGAGGAAGAGGAGGAGGAGATCAGGGAAAAAAGTCGCAAAACGGTAAATCGTGAATCGTAGTAACCGTGCGAGCGCCATTCATCCTGATACACAGCGGATGCGACTACATATTTCCTTCGTTCCGTTTAAATTAGTGTTTTTGCCGTGTACACCGGTCTTGATTGTGTTTTCGCGCGTCCCCGAGCGTCCTTCTCTCGGACAGGAACAGGAGCCGCCTGCCGACCCATCCCCCCCGCTGTGCGCTCGTTCGCCAACATCTACGCGAAACCGTTCGCTGCCTGCACGCACGCGTGTATCGATTCCGCTCGTTGATGAACGCGTAACCGGCCACCTAAGCGATATATCAGGAGCGTCATTTCGACGGGCAGAGCTCGTCGCGATACCGTGCCGTGGCAAAATTGAAAAGCTTGATGTATTAAAATGCGTGACGGGGGAAACAACCCTCCTTCGAAGCGGAAAAAAAGAAGCTACACCACCGTCTGTGCGCGGGCACTGTACTCTCGCGAGTCGATTACGCGACACGTCAAACGATGATTGAGAGTGTTCGACTATCGGTGATGGCGATCTTAAGTCGACCCCTCGCACGCTTCTTTCTCCCTTCGATTTTTACCTGTGCAATTCGGCGCACCGATACGCATATACATGTAATATATCTCTTTCCGCGATTCTCTGTCTCGCGTTAAAACGCAGGATTTGTGCAAGCATTATATACAGCACGACGGTGTCATATCGCATTGAATAATATTTTATTTGCGCAAAGTCTGCGTCTCGAACGATAACACATTCGTCTCAGGAGTTTAATTGCGTGTCTGCTCGATGTAAGTATATTATATTTGTATCGAGAAAACGTTTGGGGGAAAGTCAAGGGTTTAGAGTCAAAATTTAACATCAAAAAGAAATTTCTTTTATCTTTCACAAAACATACATCAACTTATTATTAACCATGGAAGATCTGTTTCATGCATTGTCATTATTCTTCCTTCTTCCTGTCATCGATCTCAATCAAAACTAGAAAAAAAAAAACAAAATTCCATAATAATTCAGACTTTTGTGAACATGTTAAGAATGATGTCATCGAAGTGGATCTCTAAAATTCATAGAAACCTTTTAATTTGTCTGATTCTATTTAAATAAAATGTATAAGTTTTAAACTTTTCGATTGTTAGAGCTAAATTTTGATTCTGGACCACTTTGGGCGCCGCGTGGTACCTGTAGGAAACTCGTAGGAAAACCGGGCTCCGAAGGATAATACCCAAGAGCGACCGTGGTTCGCAGGTTTACGACGCGTTTGATCGCTATCGAGGACGAACGAGTAAGCCCCTGGACGTCGACGATAACGCGAAACTTTCGCGGCAATAAACCGACTTGTGCAGGGCCTTGACACCTTCGCTCTAGGTACAGATGCAAGTTTATCGATTAACCGTGAACTTTTTCGTCGAGGTTCCGTCTCAAAAATAGCAGGCGACGTTCATAAAATCCGTGTCTAAGTCGATCCATCCGTTCCAGGAATTATAAAGTGGAAAATAGACCGAACTTTGTTGCGGTCTCATCGAGGTACACTTGCGAGCAATCTCAGTTTCCGCTGGGGGAAAAAACAATGTAGGGGTGAGGATCTTCTACAGCTTGATGAATTTATTTCAAATACAGAAATACATGTTAAACCGAATGTTAATTTGGCATAAATTTCAGTACCTCCGAGATCAAGTGGTAGGATGTGTCTGCCCCTTGCATCACCTTTTCCCCTGGCGAAAGCCGAGTTTGTTCGCGAGGGTATAACGTTCAAACTATAGGAACCCAGGAAAGAGAAGGGTATCTTTGGATCCTCGATTGTCCAGGCCGTTTCTTGAATCACCCCGAATCACTGGTGTCCTCCTCGGTTTTCCTAATTTCCTAACTTTTCTTCTAAACCAGAAGTGTCCCAATTTCGCGGAATGTTCTCGTACGGTCCAATTCTCCGGAACGGGTCGTTTTTCCGTAACCGTTTTCGCCCGTGTGTGCGCGATGCACAGAGGCTCACGCAACGGACACGTACGCACGCGATCTTGCAAGACCAAATGTGTTAGCGCGACGTGTACAGGTGTGTGCCGGCTGCGAAGTAGGTAGGATCCACACGTAGGTATATAGCTTCCGGCGACGGCAGGTAGAGTTAGTTTTTGCGAGATTTCGTGGCGGCTGCGCGCGTATTCCGTCGCCGACTAAAGTTGTGCGCGCGGACGGACGGAGCCGGAAGAAATTGGTGGGTACCTGTGCGCGTCCAACGGTTATAATTTCGTCGTGCGATCACGACGGAAGGAAGGAAAGAGAGAAAGGGAATCGACGGGGCGGACGGAGGACGGGGGCAAAACTCTGGGAGACTCGAAACTCTCGAGTCGGAATAATCGTGCGTCTCAGGGTCCTTGGGGTTTCTCTGTGTGTGTGTGTGTGTGTGTGTGTGTGTGTGTTATGTGTCTGTATATCCTTGGCGAACACTATTTTATAATAAGGGACGGTTTAGCGCCGGTAATTGTATGTATTTTAAATATTTCGAAAATTGCCTTCCTAGGAAACTGTTCGCATAATGGCAATACTTGGAATATAATCCCGGTAGGGCATAACCGGAGACCACATAGTTCGCTCGGACGCTTAACCTGGGTCGTTCTTTCCGTCTTTATCTTTCTCCACGAGTTTATTCCACCGGTTGATCGTCTTTCTCTGTCGTTGGGGGGGTTCGTGACACCGCTAATGTCGTTATTCGCTTCGCGTAGCGGCGTCCCGTGATCCTCCAAGCTTGCGCCAAGCGACGCTTTAACGCCGCGACCCACACCTCTTTTTTCTTCGCGCCCACGAATTTCTTACGAGCTTTCCTCGTCGTTGTTCTCTTTCTCGGTCGGGCTGGCTCTCACTCGCGGCTCGTTCGCGGTCGACGTTTCGTTCCAAGGTTGCGCGCGACCGACGCATACTTCGCGGAATACCGTCTGTATTCTCGTCCCTTGCTCTCGCAACCTTTGCCAAGCCCTCGTTTCAGAAGCGTTCCTCAAAGCGCATCGACATTCACCGACGAGGCCTGTACACATCCCTGGAAGTGTAGTTTATCCGGAAAATTAACATTCGTATTGTTCGTATAGAATTTTGAGGGTCAACGTTTTCACGTTTCCGAAGTTTTCGTCTCCGTGGCGTCGTCTTCGTTACAGTTTTACGAGTGTACAGTGCGGGGAGAAGATTTCGAGCATCGAACACGTAACCAAAGCGCCAAGACGCTTCACCGGGAGCACGCTCCGGAGAATTCATAAACGGTTTTGCCATACGCTATGAAAGATGCAGCATTATTTATGGAACTAGCAGAATACGGTTTGGAAGGACGATTCACAAATGTATCGTGGGCTTCCCGCAACGACTATCGAGATTCGATATCTTGGTCGAAGAGGCGGGCGGGTACATTTCCAAGCGCGAGAGTCTGACGGCCCGGCGGAACGGTAGCGGGAAAGAAAGGTCCTTGTTCCTAAAAGATGTAAGCGCGTCCAATGGCAACGTCCGCGAAATCGCCCTGAAAAATTCAGTCGAACGACGACGGAAAGACACTTGTTCGCGATTCCTGACCGCAAACTCGACCCGGAAATTCCCGTAAGGAGATTCTCGTAATAATGTAACGAACCGAAGCGTCGCCTGGTCGACGACCAAACGGAATCACCCGGACGATCGCTCTTTATCGTTTCGCGATTTTGCGATATATATTGGGGACATCGCAGGTTTTCCCATACCTCGGATCTTTCCCGCCGTTTTTCCTCTTACAAAGAATCTCCGTCAAGTTTTCGATACACCAGAAGGAAAGACGTCGAAACACCAACAGCCTCGTTATTTGCCAATGTACCGGAAGATCGAGCAAAGGGACAGAAATTGTACGGTAGGAGTAAAGCCTGTGGGTGGATAGTGAGGGCAGAAACAAGCGTTTCCATTTCGAAAACGCGGCTCAGAACGGATCTCCGTACACGATGTACGGCGGCGGACAACAGCGACGTGGGCCCCGCGGTAAATCAGAAATTATCTTGCGTCGCGTCCGAGTTGCGCGTCTGCCTTTTCCCATCGAAACACGCATAAATACCGAGCGAGAGGGTACGAGCATGTAACAGGAATCGGAGAGGGAACGAACGCTCCCGTCGTCCCGCGCATCGTCCATCGTCCATCGTCCATCGCGCGCACCGTGTAGTATGAGACGCGCACCGCCGCGTGCCATCCACCATACCGTACACAACACGTACATTCATATGTACGCGGTAACACAGCATCGTACAGTGGCATCGCACACCACTACCACATCGTATAGGGTACGTCGTACGGTATGCGCGCGATACACGATACAACGAAACACGATACAGGATGCACCCGCACGGCGCGCTTTGCCGAACCGAAGGCCGGAGCGTCCCTGCCCGGGTCGGGTCGGCTCGTCCGTGCGGCGGCGGTTCGTCGGGGCACTGTCGCGCGCTCGGCGGGTCTACGGTACCGCAGATATATTAATACGTAGACTGTGTGTACGTCGCGCGCGGTGTACGCACGGGTTGATGGACGGATGACCGGACCATTCCGCAGATTGCTTCGCTCCCGATTCCGACCGGAAGGAGATTTATAACCTCTCGTCGTTATCTCTGCCGCGCCTCCCACCAGCGACACTGCCGTACGTTCCTCGTTTCGCTCGATCATCGATCGATCGCCATCGTCTTTTCGATGCTTTTTACTCTTTTTTTTTTCTTTTTTCTTTTTTATTCGTTACCTCTCGGCATTCCCCATGCTTTTAACCACTCCGGTTCGACGCCGAGAGTGAAATTGCTGCTCGTCGATCGAGACAAACGATGCCGGATCACGCGAGAGAACAGAGGGGACCACGGGGGAAAAGTTGGTTGCTGCTGTATCGCAAAAGGGACGGCTCTCACCCGCGGGTCTTTCGATTTCGGATCCCCTGGAAAACGCGGATACGCACGGTCCCTCGGTTCGGTATACGCGCGCGCGCGCGACCGTGTCCCCCCTATGAAACGCGACACGGGCGTCACGATAAATTAGATTTAATGACTGTCGCAAAAAAGCGCGATATGAAAGTCGAACGCGCGCGGGACGAACCGATAGAATTAAATTCTAGGATATTCGATTACATTCTCCCTTCTTCCCCCCTATTCACCTAGTCACTCCTCCTCCTGGCTCTGTTCCTCGCTTTTGGCCGGTCCCCCCTCCCCTCTCCAGCCAATAAAACCCCCCCGGCTGCCTCGTTGCCGCGAATTCGAGTTTTCACCGACACCTCCGTCGAACCAAAAACAAAAAAAAAAAAATCGCTCGTCCGCCCTCGCGCAATAGGCACGCGTGCACGACCCGTAGAAATAAGACGACGATCAGAACAGTTTTAATTCCAACGCGAACGGTGAACTATATTTGCGTTGTGTTTTCCCGTGTTACGTTGTCGCCGCCATCGAACGTTGAATCGTCTTCTCGGCGCACAGTGGTCCAGAATGTCTCTTTAGCTGAAGCAGTCGAAAAATGTCGAAGCTCGTAATTTTATTTAAGTAGAGGTAGATATAAATTTTTAGTGCTTTGGAAAATAAAAGAAAATTGTTTCTGACCATCTGAACTGCTATATTTTGATTCTGTTTCACTGCGGCTTCGAATCCGCGTGTCGGTTAGACCGCGACTTCCACGAACCCTGAGTATTGAAATATTTTCAAAAATAGCGTTCCGTGTAATATTCGCGAATGCTCGCTACAACTTTCCAGCAAGTAACAATGCTGCCGCTCCCAACTTTCGACTTGTACATACAATCATTTTTCGGAAAAGTTTTCCGCTACCAAAAGAGACAAACCCACCACGAGATAAGTTTTCAGAATGGACAACGTCGTGCTCGATCGATGCATTTTCTTGTAACCGATCAAACAACTTCGAGGAATGGTTACGGCGCGCGCGCGCGCGCTCGCTTTACGCGCGTATATTTGTACATATTACATACGGTACGAGCTGGCTGAGTCACGCGCTCAAATTTGTTTGTCGGAACGGCGCGCCGGTTAATGCCGAGCGTTACTATTAGGAGGTGGAATATAATTTCATTTACGTCGATGACTCACGTCGCGATACTTCTAGCGAACTATGATTCATTCGATCCGATTTAAACGATAATACTCGCTCGTTTTGCAGCGATTCCGGTGGACGCGAGCATTAACGATCGCCAACACTAAATATTCCGATCGATCGGGATCGACTCGTGACTGGTTCGAAGAGTTTAAAAGAAAAATCTTTGACGAAGATCGGTTCGTTTCCCCTTGACGCCTCCCGTAATCGGTTTTTTAAATCGGGAGAAGAAATTATTTTCTTGAAAAAGATAATCTGCCCGCGAGGAGAGACGAGCCGGCGAAAAGAATCAATTTCGTAAGTCGAGCGAACAATAGCGCGCGGATATTAAAAGGAAACATCCACGGACGGTTTCGCGAGTCGGTTCGCGGAAGCGAGATTAGTTCTGCCGCTAGGAAATACCGGGTCGAGATAAAGGCGAATCGGTCTCGAGGAAGCCATTGTCTCGCGCCTCGTTTCGTATTCTTATCCACCCGTTAAAAATTCTCCGTTCTATTGTACCGTCGAGATTGCGTCCCGCAGGAGGAAGGGAACGCGTGCGTCGATCGACGAACGGACGAACGGTCGGTTTGTAGAACTGACCAGACTGCTCCTTAAAATCCGCACCTGTCGGCGTTCCGCCGGTTTTTGCTTCGAGCAAACTCCGCTCGGCGGCCAGCGACAGACGTGGTTCTCCCTATCTTTCTCTTTCTTTCTGGTAGAGAAACGTCGAGCGACCGCGTGTTTGCTTCGCGATTACCGAGAGGGGAATTCTCCGAGTACATATGTATACATAATAGTCCTCCAAAGCGCAGGCTCTATCGGTGTGTTCTTTCCGTTCTCGAAGGTCTCTCGAAGAAGATTCGCGGCCGCGAGCAGGTACTACTCGTTGCAAGGAGGTGGTGGGATGGATTGGAGGGGGGGCAGAGGTGGCGGGGTATAAACGAAAGAACGTAACGTTACGTACATCGTATCGGCTGGAACGAGCGAGATGGCGGCCCATTGTCTGGACTACAAATTAATCTGGCGATCGATACGAGCAATGTCTTGCCGGGGCTATACACGGTGCGGTGACTCGCGGAAACAAAGTCGATGGAATGGCAGCAGCGCGCGCGGGCGGCGATAGTTGGGGGAGTGTGTAGCACGGGGCACTCGTTTCGCGGCAAGGTGGTGCCTTCTCAAAGTCGTGTGCTCGTGTTCGATCGATGCGCGATTAAGGCGGCAGCCGCCGCCGCGCTCCTCCGAGCGTTCCTCCGCGTCCGACGAAACTGTGTCGCGCCGCCCCGCCAGCCGCGTCTCTCGGAATTCTTCCACGATTCTTCGCGATATCGATCGCTCGATGCCGCCCCGTCTCTGTCGTTTTTTTCCCCTCATTTTTGTTCCTTCTCTGTTCGAACAAGATCCAATTCGAAATTGAACCTACGACGAAACTAGCCGTCGATTTGTCGTGTGGTAGCTCGGGCGAATTCTGGTTCAGACGGTATTAAGGCATCGTTGTCCTGCTGCGTTCTCCTTCTTCTTGTTCGGGATTCCAGGCGGTAACGCGATAGAATATTCAACTAGAAAATAAAAAAAGGGTTTCTGGACGACGGGCGCGGGACGGGAGGGTATTGCATTAACCAAGATTGCCGACGATAAAATGAAAATAATGCGGAATGACGTGCGCGTCGGCGGAGCGGGATGGGTGTATATATATGTATGTATATACATATATATATATATATATATATATATATAGGGTAAGCAAAGGTAGGAGCGGTGAAGGACGGGGTTGGGCGAGAGGATGAGAACGAGTAGAGTCGTGACTCGAGGGTGCGAGGGGGTGAAAAACGGATAAAGATAAAGTACGGGGCAAAGTAGGTTCGCGGGCGAGTTAGCGGGTGGGGGAGCAGGATTGTTGGGAAAGAAAGAGGACGGGAGAGGATGAGTAAGACGGAAGACAGGAGGTGGAGAAACCAACTGGCACGGTGTTACGGGTGTAGTAGCGGGAGCGGTGAAGGATGAGACATCGGGCAGGCGACGGGGGTAGGGGAGGATGAGGTGTAGCAGTAGCGGCGGCGAAGGTGGCGACCCGACGGAGGCTGCGGGTGCGAAGGAGAGCTGGTAACGGGGGCAGGGTAAGGCGCCAGGAGTCGCTCGGTAATTGCGTTAAAACTTGTTCCCGTACAAAAACATTCCTCGAAACGCGTTTTCGCCGGTCGCGACCTCGCGGGATTCGTCGTCGCTTCGGGCGACTCTGTTCTCGCGCGACACGTCCGAAACGCTGTTAGAGTATTTCTTCGTATTGCCAAGACTGGGAGGAACGTGGATTCTGCTCGAGTTCCCGATGGAACCGTTCCGCGTGTCGATCTTCTATCGGACAGGAGTTACACGGACCAGGTAGCCGGGTCGATTAGACTTTATATCGTCCTCGTTTCCTGATGTCTCGAAGTCCTCGGTGTTGAGCACCTGTTTTACAGTCCCGCGGACGACACCGGGACGCGCGGAGCACTAGGAAAGCGTCAAAGCGGTTGACGACGCAATCTCGTCGCGAGTTTCGCGCGAAGAAAAAAAAAAAAAGGAATCACGAAGGACGAAAGTTTCGTCCTCGAAGCGGAAAGTTAGCAGGATCGCTCATCCCCTTTTATACGGGAGAGCAACGACGTCGAGAGGTCTGGGAGGGTGGGTGGGAAAAAGAGAAGAGTCACGGCACACCGGCAGTGGTTGCGGCGAGGCGAGCGACAGCGAATAGCGGCGGGAGCGAGAGAGAGAACAGCAACTGGACTAAGAGAGCAAGGGCAAGAGATGGTGGGAGGAAAGACAAGGAGGAAGAAGAAGAGGAGGTTAATGTATTCGGCTGTCGAGCGTAAAGCTTCGTGGCAGCGTTGACGCGCCTTTATCACGTACCGCGTAAAACGGCTCGGAGTACACGTGTAAAGCCCACGTACGCAAACCGTACACACGTCCGACACGGTCGCGTGGCACGCGAGCTCGATTTTCTCACGACGCTGGCGTCGTACCCTCACCTACCCCCGAGATTCGTCGCGTTCTCCAACTTCTTGCGACCCAGATGGACCGAGAGACTGGGAGGGGGGAGGGTGACATTTTTTTTTGTTTCACGAATGGATACGCAACGGGGGCGCATACGTTACCACGGCGTGCAATGACAAACGGTCGAACGTAAAATTTTAATATCGTGGACGCGCGCGTTCGCGACCGCCCTCACGTCCTGGCCACGCCGAGCCGAGCCGGCGGGAAAATTAACGAGATTTCGCGATCGCGAAATACGCGTTGCGTGTGTCGTCGGGCTGGTCGGAACACACGAGTGGAAGGGGGAAAAAAATGGTGTAATTTAGAAGTTTAATATCGCTCGGCATGATTTCCGAGCCGGTGATCGATAATGGGGCGCATCTTTTGTCTCGCGTGGCCAGGGGGGCCAACAGCCGCGGCAGCCTCGGAGGAACACGATGCTCGTCGAGTTCCTCGTTGGCTGGCAAATCGTCCGCTCGTGGGAACCGAACGGTATGGGTTTTCGAGCCGCGGCGAACGAACGAACGCCCCCGCGAATTCGGTCCACGAACGGCGCACCGCCGGCTGCACGACGGGTGGCCAATCGGTGAAAAAAACCGGGACTAAAAACAGAGGGCCTCGTACACAGGGGTGGTTCCATAATCCTGCGCCCTGCGACGCGAGGGTGGGGTAAATGCGCGGGTGCGACAGCGCGAATTCCTGCCGCCCCACTCCCGATGCACCTGCACGTGCATCGCATCGACTGCACACACGACTCATTCACCGTCTCCTCCTCCTCCCCTCCCTCTCCTCCGCTTCCTCTTCCTCTTCCTCCTGCCGTTACCTTACCCATACCGCTGCGACCCCTCTCCACCCCTTCTCTACTCTCGTTCCCTCTTTCTATCTCGGATCATCTCCCACCTCTTGCTTCGTCTCCTAATCCTTCCTTTCCTTTCTCTTCTTTCCAGCCGATCACTTCGATCGGTCCACTCGTCGATCGACGACAGAGATCTTCCCTTACGTAGGTTGCTGCTCGACGCTTTGCCGTTTTTTAAAAAAAAAAAAAAAAAAAAAAAAAAAAAAAGAATTCTGTTAGTCCGATTCCGTGAACGGTTATTCAAGTTTTATCCTGTATTTAATCCGTAATTTAGCAACAAGCGTCGCCACGATGAAAAATTCGTGTGCAATCAAGAATACGAGCCATTGGGTCTTGAATTATTTAAATTGTACAGTCTGGCGGTCTCTCTTTACGACACCTTCGCCTCTCTCGAACCATGAATTTCGATCCCCGTTGCTTCAGCGTCTTTCAAGCGCTTTTCTCCGCTCTGTGTCGCTCGGTCCTTCTTCCGCTTCGAGATCTCTCTCCCTGTTTGTTCGCCGCCGTCCCTTTGGGAGGTTGTAGGACAGTCAAAAGTTCCAAGACGTTCTCGTTGGTCCTCGACAACACGAAACCTTTTGGTTTTCACTCTCGATTCGACCGATCGATTCGCAATGGGGAATCCTTACATAGATCCACCGTTTGATCGAATGGGCACGAGTGCAAAGTACAGAGATTCGGAATAGAGAAAGACAGACAGGGAGCGGTGGGGGTGCGGGCGAGAGCTTAGAAAGTTCGATTCCGTTAATTTGTAACGGCAATGGCCACGGATAGTCGAGCAATCGACGGCGGGGGCGCACACGAGTTCGAGGGAAATCCGAAATTCCTGGCACGAACGGGCGATCCTCGGTGCATTAACGTTTCATCGCGCTCGGTACACACGGTAGGGTGGCACATCTGAAAGAGCGGCAACGGGATAGAGAGAGGAGCGCGGGTGCGCCGCGACGCTACGCGACACAGCCGTCGACGTCGTCGTCGTGCCACAGGGACACCGAGACCACCGGGTCGGACAGAGACGGGCCGACCGGTCCGAACAGAAACGAGAGAAAGCGCGTGATAGGACGGCGAGGGAGGGGAGAGGGTCGTCGGAACTAGGGTGAGTCGACGACGGAGACGAAAAGGGCGAAAGGAGAAGGCAATGAAAGACATCGAGAGAAAGAAAGACGCGTATACCCGGACGAGAGGAGAGTAAGTTGACTTTGCATTATTTAAACGGCGTCCTAGCACCGTAACACGTGTTCTTTTGAAGTCTCGCCCCCTTCAAATATTCAGGCTGACGTCACCGCCCGTCATATTCTTCGCTGGTGGAAACCCAGGAAAGCGTACACGCCCGGAATACGCGTGCTCTGTCTTTCTTCTCTTCTTTCGGTCTGTCTCCCGTTCGCTTTTTCTATCTCCTCGCAGCACTGTCGTCGTCGTAGTCGTACCTCTTTGTCCACCTTTATCCGTTTCTCACGTCCCTGTACAAGCCTTTCTGTCTTCCTCTCTTGCTCTCTTACATTTCGATTCTTCCTTTCGATCGTCTGGGTTTTCGTCGCCTTCGTCTCGGACCTTTGCCTACCCTCACGACACGTGTCATCCAGTCCCTTTTCTCATCTCTCTGCTCGTCACATGCGAGAACAGTCTTCTCGGTGGGACTCGCAGAGATTCTGGGCTCGTCTTCGCGCGCCTAATTCGAACCTCTTCGATGATTTACTGTATACCTTCGCCGCGTGTTTGATTTCGTTCGCGCTGCTTCTTCACAGAAATCGTTCGCAATTTAAAGTAAACAAGAAACAGAGCGACACAACGACAAGAAACACGAGTCGATTTATAAACACAATTTCGATCCGGTGATAAGTTCGGTATCGGGAGACATACCTACCGGTGGAATTGTCCGACGACTCTTCTCGGAAGATTCGCGGGGAAGAAGACGCCTCGCGATCCGCCATTGTTCTCTTATTAACGATACACACCGGGGTCTCGGATAGCAGCGTTTCTCGGAGCTGCCGACTCGTTCCAGAAAAAATTAATGCGCTGTGAAAATAAATATTATTATCGTAGCCAGGTACGGACAATAAAAAACGATATTGTTTCGCTGACCGGATTATCGTGAAATCGGCAAGAGCGTTTTACGCGCGTCTTTATGCTCGGTTATTTTTTTTCTTCCTTCCCCCCACGCACCCTCCGTGCGTTCGAACGACCGTTCCTGGAATTCGGCCGGCGCTGAGATCGTTGCCGTGCCTCGTTCAACGACTGTTTGGCTTGCGGCGCCTCCCAGACTCCTCGAAACGTTACTTGCCGTTGCTAAAATTCTTGCGTTAACGGATCTCTGTGTTCGCGTGATGTAACCGAACAACTGCAAAAAACCGCATCATCCTTTCGTCGTTCCTTGCTTCGGGTGAATTAGAAGATTGTTGTTTCGAACAGCAACGTTCACGGGAACGAGCCTCTTAAATATAAGATGAAACATGTTTCGTAAACGAAATATAAATTGGGCGCAGCTTGCGTGTACGAAGGTTGCGGAGGGGCTCCATGCGAATGGACAAAGAACGGTACTTGAAACGCGATGGATTTCGCTCGGGCCTCGACCGACGGTGTTGGAACCAGCTGTCCGCTGTTCTCGTGGAACCGAATGCAATGGACCTTGCTCGGTTGGTCACTCTGATACCCACTTTTACATTTGCACATTCTAGTAATTGTAAGATACACGAGGAATCACGATCCCCCAAAATCATTCCTGTTCACGATTTCACGATTTCACGCTTTCGTGATTGACGGGTGTTTGCCGTGCCGAACAACGGGCAAAGTTTCTTACAACCCGGGAGGGTGGTAGCGTCGTTTTTCGTTTCCACACGGGGTGCTCGACAACGACGACGAAAAGGACGCGAAAGAGGAGAGAAGGATGAGGGCGACGAGTCAAGCTTCGTAGGAAAAGTCGATACACAACCGGTCGTCGGAACCGCTTGTTCGTGGATTGTTTACGCGAATTCTCGCCATGTCGGAGTTGCCGCACTCCGTTAACGACTTTACGCTTGTTTTGCGTAACAACGTTCCGCGATTGTCCGCGACTCTGCTCGGAATCTAGGCGTGTGACGGTTTCACGATTGTGGTCGGTGTCTGGTAAAAGCATCGTACCAACCAATATTATTTCTTTCTCCTTGCTCCGTTTCTTTTACATCGTTGCCAGATTTATTAACAATTTATCGGTTATACGGGAACGCGAGAAGAAATCTCGCTTGGATTTTTAATGCTTCCCCCGACTGTTGAGTCGACCGCTTGAACGAAAGAAAACCAGGCCCCGGTTGTCCGCACCCTTTGAACCAACCGGCGCTCGGCGAACTTACGTCATGCCCGCACGGAACACGCTCTTTATTATATAACACTCGAGAACCTTCAACGAATGGCTGAATAGGCCATTCAGTCGCGTTTCTAAGGGACCGTTAAGTTATTCCGCGGATATAATTGACGGCGAAGTCCGCGTGGGACTTTTGCCGCGCGCGGTCTCGCAATAAAATGCTTGAGAAACATCGGAGTTCCGTGTTTATTTCCGCGCGCGACCGCTGTCCTCGTCGTTCTCGCTTTCTTCTTCCCTCTACCCTCTCGTCGCTGGCCCCTTTCTTGCTCCGTTTCGTTTCTTTTCCCTTCTTCTATTCTGTCCCGTCAGCGAACCAGAAGTCGGGGCGAGGAAAAGATTCGATTGAAGGACGGCGTATAGAGAAAGGGGAACGAAAAGCTGTGGTTTGCGAGGGACCACGATCAGTGGCTGTGGACCCACCGATGAAAACTCCGTCAAGGAGTCGAGGAGTAGTCGAACTAAAAAGAGGCAACTGAGCGACGCTAAAGCGTAATTGAAACTTTGTTTCGCTCGCGACAATACGCGGAAATTGTTCCTACGACCTCTCCCGACCACGAGAGGGCTCTCTCTCTCCTTTTCTCAGATCGCTTAACCGTCCAGCGGACCGTTTAAATCGGTGAGGAGCAAGTAACTCACGTTTATGCGATTACCGACTTTCCTTTTACGCGAGCCACCACGGTTTTCAAACTGTTCTTGCCCCCGTTCGGGTTCTACGCTTTCAACGGTGGCTACCCACTCGAGTCGTTGTTTCCGCGACACCGCGATCGTAATGTCCCGGGCACGAGCCAAACTCGAATAAACCCCGAGGACGCTGTCCTCGCCGTCTGTACTTTCCTCCACGGTCTCAAGAATGGGACTTTGATGGCGACCCGATTCGACCTTCCGTTCTCGCGATCGCACTTGTTGCGTGGAAGCCCCTCCCGTGCAATCTGTTCCACGGGAACGAACGTCTCCACGCGATCTTCAACGGACGCTTTAATCCCCCCCATTCCCCTGTACGCAAGGCCAAGGAACCGTGTGCCCGCTTACAAAAGGTTACTTCCCGTTTTACGATCCTCGCGGACGAAAATAGGCTTAATGGGTTTACGCGAAACCGTAAACATCCACGCAAGAGTTTCTCCGTCGTGTTGGGAAATTATTGACCGTTCTGTGTAGTTGATCGCGGGTAGAGTACAGTGCTACAGTCTCTTAACCAATTAAGGAAGAGAAAATGAAAGATCGTTGGTACCGTCGTCGCAGGCGTCGTCGACTTTGGAAGTGTCGGTGCAAGAACGAATCCGTCGATTTTAAACAGAGGTACTTCCTCTGGAAATATTTTTTACATCAAAAAAACGATAATAACATACTCGAAAATTCTTATCGGACTCGCACGAGACGCGTATCGCCGTAGGATTTGGTCGGTAAGCTGATTCAACAATTTTCAAGTCGCGGCGTCGCGTCGCCGCGCCGGTTATACGATTCCCCCGAGGTTTAATGTCGGTCGGAGAAATTGGTGAAACACAACCGTTGCCCCGTGAACGGTCGCAGAAAATACCACGGAAGCCGACCGACGTCGGTGCCACGCGATCCACGGACAATGACACCTCCGACGCGAGCTCGACGAGTGTAAAAAGTCCAACGTCGTCTCGGTGGACGTTTCTAGCCGTCGAAATACAACTCGAGGAACAAGTGCAAACGCGTTCGCTCGCTCGTTCGTCGGTGTCGAGCCTCGACGAAGATACAGGTGTTATCGCCGTTGCGCGAACGCGACCACTCGCATCGCCTACTCACACACACACGCATACTTGTATAAACTCAACGACGCGTCATCTCGAGAAAAGGGGTAGAAGTTGAAGGGGAGAAAAAGTCGGAAGAAAGAGTGAGCAAGCGAGATGAGCAGAGAGGGTGGGGGCGGGGGGGAGAGGGCAAAGTGGCGCTCTTGAGAAGCGCCTGTCTACTGTAAAGAATGCAGGGACCTCGTCGTTTGCTTAGCTCGCTACAAACGGTCGGTGCTGCACTTTCAGGAACAACACCAGCACCAGGCAGCTGGTATACGGAACACATCCCCGCTCCCTAGCTCCACGCGGCGAACAAAAACGCGGCCACGCAGCGCCGAGCCGCGCGCGGACCCTGTGCGCCTCGTCCACCTTTTGCTTAGGGATGATCTAGGGGAAAGGTGTCTAAAACGATCCCTTTAAGGCGTAATTTATATAAAAAAATAGAAATGCTCGTTATTTAAATAAAAGTAAAGTAGTTTTTGTAAGTTAATCTATCTATCTTATCATTGGTTTAAATAAAATTTAGCTGTGTGATCAATTATATTTTTTATTCACTTTTCTTTGAAGGCATACTTAAGGAACATTTTGTAATGTATGTGTATAAAATGATCCCCGGGAAATACGACGAACATTAAAAAGCATTTCAGTTATTACATTTTATTTAAATAAAAACAGCTTTCATCGGCGCGATTAATGTTTCGTGGTTCACGTAATCGTTTCGTAGCTTGACAAAAGATAGCAGTCCATGGAGTAATCAGAGTTCGCGAGGGTCCACGGAGATGTATCGAGATATCGATCGAAAGGATGCCGTGAAACGGGGTCGGTCCACGGATTCCAAGTATTTTCGTCTCGATGCATCGCATCGATCCCCGTGCAATATTTTCGATGGGATTCAGGAACTCCGTAACTCGATCTACGAGGCGGACCGAAAGTTATTAAACAATCGAAACCGTTTTGTACGCGTCGCGGATCACTCCTTGATCTTTCGAACGACGATGGATCATGGTTGAAATATCGTTGCAATCGCGACATTCTACCGCGAAGATTCAAACCTTCGGAGGAACGATGGTTTCGTAGATATGTGTGCATCGACTTAATAAAATGCAAAAAGCGAACGAACGTCGGCAGAAATATGCGCGTGCTCGGCTTTCATCATTCGTTACGTCCGTACAGTTCTATTTTAACGTACTCGGTGGATGGGTAACTCGCGAGGCGGTTTTTACGATTCTTCGCCGCGTGCCTTAGGCGCGAGACTTTTCTCTTTATTTCGGAGCACGAGACTAGTAATGTTCATAACTACGAAGAGGAACGAAAAAAATCCTCCGTAATTCCGTTCGCATCGGACACACGGTACGTGAACCTTTTATCGAGCGTCCAGACATTTATTTGCAACTCGAAAATACGTTTTATTAGAAGAAATTGAATTTGACCGTCGGCGGATGGATTTCGTGGGGGGAGACCGTATTCGATCACGCGCAGTTCCACGGAATCTCGCGTATCAAAATATCAATTATCCGTTCTTTTTTACCTTCGAAACAAACTCGTTAACAATAATGAAATATCGCGCAAAAGCTCGCGACGCGACACATCGGTCAGCGGCTCCTCCCGATCACATCCCCCCCCTCTACTGTTATTTCTTTTACCTATATTTTTCACCCCGTGGTTTCGGCGAGGCGATTCGTGTTCCTTTATACGTTTATGACATAAATTACCGTCTATCTAATTACGTTGGAAAAACTCATGACAGGTAACAGGACCGAGTGGGATCGTCGACTTTTCCTTTATGCCGTATCGATTTCACGCAAGCTTTTAAATATTCCATTCCCACTGTGTTAACCCCCCCCCCCCTGTCAAGCGCGGGGTTGCGTACAGTTGTTGGTCACCTCGTTCTTTGCGCCGTAACACGAGTTTTTGCGAAACGAATCAAATAATTCGCACGATCTTGGGATTTTGTTTCGTCGCTAGGCGCGAAATTCGTGAAATTCGCGAGCAATTCCGCGACTCGGCGAATTCGAGTTACGGAAAGAAGGCGCGCGCGTTCAATTGGCGCGCGATGACGCAGCGATAACGCCTTTTATTTTATCGCGTACCCGCTACCCGATAACGCCACCCGACTGTCGTTGCGTGAAATATTTTTCTCTGCACCCGTATCACGTGCCTGGCGTGTCCCGTTGCCGAAAAAAAATCGAACCCGCGATTTTCTTGCCCCTTCGCTCCCACGGGCTTTCACGCGATACCTGAGTAAGACCATCGAGGACAAGTTATTATCCTATTGAAAATGCTTGATGAATCGCCTCCTACCTACACTTAACCCTAGAGTTCATAACCGAAAAGTTTCACATTGTTTCGTGACTGGGGTATCCAGGTACTCGCCCAGCAATGACCGTTATTTAAAACCCTTAATAGTTTTCAACTATCTCTTTCTAGTTGAGACAGAAAGTAGACTTCTACCTGAAGAAAGGAATTTAGCAACACAATTGCTGAAAGCGTTCAGTTTTATACGAAACTTTGAACGGAGAGGACGTGCTTCGGTATTTCCAAGTTGAATATTATATTTCTTTTGTCTGCTGTTTTATTTACCATATGTTCGAGTATTTTACATTGATAAATATTAAAATATGTTTATTGTTGTGTAAAGTTCTGTGCGAAAAAATGAAAGAATTATCAACGGCAAAATTATCGAGGTATGTAATTATAAAATACACTACATACACAGTGCGGTCGAAGAATATGCACAACCGGGGACGAAGTAATTTCTCACGGGAAAATAAGAAAATAATATAAAATATAAATTTTTCATCCGAGGCTTACTTTTTGGGTAAATCGAGTTTGGAAATTGTGATAAAATCACGTCATTCATCGTGCTGAAATATTCTTTCGATTTGATTCAAGCGTAAGATTCCTGAACGTAGATCGTACAAAGCCGCTAGACGAGTAGGCGACTCGCAATTTGCGCACAGCTGCTGTAAACGCAACGACAGCGCGATTGGAACTAATTAAATAGGTTAAAGTTGCAAACACGATAACGATAGTAATTAAAATGGCGCATGACAACCAACGGGAGATGCAACTTTAATCGTGGATCCAACCGTGAACAATCTTACCTATTCATCTTTCTTCGAACAAATAACTTTTTATTTTTCATGAACACGAAAAAGGAAAGATAAAACGAAACTACACTGGTAGTGCGCGTAAACGCGAATGTGCGAGCGAGTATGAGAGAGATGAAAATATAAAGTGTTAATGAAATTCATTACGGTGGTAAGAGTCGTCGTTTCACCGTCGTCGTCGTTGTTTTAGTCGCCGTCATAGTCGCTGTCGTTATTATTACCGTAATACGCATATAATGCCGCATAATACGAGTCGTCGTGACACGACGTGGGTCGTTCTAACATCGCCGTTGCACAAACTCGCGTCTCCGCGCGCGATTATAAATCCTATTACGATCGTACGATCGTAGTCTGCATGGATAAAGGCGCATCCGCACACATGCGAGCGCCACGTGTCGCGTCTCGAGCTGCGCTCGGTCTCGAGGTTCAAGCGTTGAACCTTAGACTTTCTTCGATCGCGACCTGTTCACATTGGATCGCCGATTCTACAATCGAAAAACAATATTTTCGAGCGAGGTGACAAAACCCCACAAATGAAACAATTTCTCAGATTTGAAACTTCATTCGAAACGTCTGTGGTCTATTGTCATCTGTGCCCTCTCTAGGACATGTAACCAAAACAGTTTTTTCGCAATTCGTGGCGCGAACGGGGCCTGTGAGGGATAAAAAAAAAATGTTAATAGAGCAATTTCTGTCGAGTTGAGACGTAACATAGAGCGCATCGGGGTTCGCGTCTCGGATTGTCCATTACAATTTAAGCAGTATTTTATAAAGGCGCGTTGATAATCGCACGTTCGTCCCCGTAATCCTTTTCGCCGCACGGTCGTCGAGAGGGAAGGGCGACGAAAGACGCGAGGGGAATGAGGCGAGCGGCAGCGAGTTGCGTACAGTGGTTGGAGGGAGGAGGAAGGGTCCTCGTCCTCTGTCATTACACGCACCGCCCTCGGAGAACAATCTGTTACACGTCCGCGCGTACACCTGCATTGTCCGGTCCGCGAATCGAGCGAGGTGAACCGATGTGATGCTGGGCGAGGGGGGGGGGGAGAGTCGGAGAGAGGAGAGGAGTGGTATCAGGGACAGAAACGACGAGAGAAAGAGAGAGTACGAGGGAAGCAGAGGGTGGCAAAACGACGATTAAGGTCCGTGGATACGTTAAGCTCGCATTATGTAATTTAAATGCGTTCAATTTGGCGTAATTAATAAAAATTGAGTTTTACGCGAACGAGCCGTACCTATCGATTATTCCGGTTTATATAATCGCCGATTGTATTTCACCGGGAGACCGATACCGCCGCCGATAATAAAAACGATGCGTATCGGTTCAGGGCCGTACGAAGGTAATATCTGCAGGATGGCCCCATCACGGCAACTTATGATTCTCTAATTGAACCGGTCCATTCAGCCGCCGCATACAGAATAGAGCCCACATCCTAGACCGTGCCGTCGCCATTCTAATGGCAAATTGCATCAATATTATATGCAGATTTCACCGTGCCGCTTTATGCGCAGATAAGTACCTACAGCTAGCTAGGCTGGCTGCCTGGTTCACTGGCGAACAACGAGCCACTCTGATACAATACCGATCTTTCGTGACCACCAACGCAGCTGATAGCCCTCCTCGCTACTACCCGTCCAATTGCTCCGAGACTAGCTCGATTTCCTCGAAACCGGTCTCCACGATCTCGAGAAACTCCTGCAATCGTGTTACACGTCCCGTCGACCAATGCCTCGTCACTTTTCTTATTGGTGTTAAAATGTGCCTGCACATGCTTCTAATCGATTCTCATAGCTCTACGACCCTTAACACTAAAACTACTTCTAGATCGCTGGATAAACGTGGAAAACTTTTGAAAATTTAGAAATTGACTAATTTCTTCACTCTCATATCGTAATAAAAGATGCAAAAGATCTGCGAAAATGTATTGTCATAACATTTTAATCGTCGTTGTGAGAGTGTATTGACCAGTCATTTTGACTGGTTTGGTAGTTCTAGTGTTAATTACAGCGGACGATCGTGAAAGTTCTGAAATCGATCAGGGCCGATCGCCTCGTCCAAAAGGATCCGTGTGTTTCGTGTACGTTGCTGTCGGTCGGTTTTCGGACCGACGAGGATTTCGTCGGAACGTTGAAACCGCACGTTTGCGTCTCGAGGTACTTCCTACCGTCGCGAATAACATAACCTAGATTCGCGGCAATAAGCCACATCCTACCGCGCACGCACGGGCACCGTACACGCGCGGCTCTCCGCGAGCTGCTCGCACACATCGATACACCAGGCCGCGCGCTGGCATATAAAGTAGAAATAATAAGACGCAGAGTAAATTCGACCCACTTAACGCTACTTAGCGCTTACACTGAATACGTTATGTTTTGCACAATATTGTCCCGACGAATGACCATCTTGCGCGTCTTCGAAGCCGTTGCGCAATTCCAGAGTTTTGTTCGTTCTCTCGCGAAAAAAAAATAAAATACTCGAGACCCTCGAATCGACACGTATATCGGTGGAGAAAATGATCGAGAATTTGGAGTACGAGTGAAAAAAAATCAGGGTGTCTAATCACGATCACGAATAATTGTTTAGTGTATAGTATTCGTGGAGCTTGTTCCTCGATGGGAAGAACCAGAGAGTTGCACAATAGTTTCGCGAATGGACAATCCAACATGGAAAGGAATATTGCGCGATATAAGAAAAATATTATCGATCGTCCACGTTTATTAATTCAACAAACCAAAGAGGTTAGCTGTGTGTGGTTGCGCATAGAACTGGTATCGAATAAAAAATGAACGAAGGTGGAAACGAATCGCGATCGAGTAGCGAGCTAGCTAAACCCGTGCAACGACACGAGAGCGTCCGAGAGGTGCATCCCTCTTCCCGTTCCCTCGAAAATTAAAGGTACAATGCCGCGTGTAATTTATCCGTCGCTGAAAGAAGCGCGTCATTCTGGTTATAAAAGAGACAATAAAGAGTATTAAAAGCGGAGAACCAACAATGCAGATTGCGAAGGCTGCAATAATACGGTAACCTTCGTAACAGTGGAGCCCGCGCAAGCGAGCTCGGTATACGCGTTCGTAAAACTCCGAGTATAATGCACATGTTATTCGTAACAGTACCAATTTTATTACGCGAGACTCACGATTTATTTCCGTTGGGTAGGAGAACCGCGTAAACGCGAAGAGCGAGTGGAAGGGGAGGGCGAACGAGTGCCCGAAGGTAGCAGTGGGTAATCGTCTTCAGCAACGGAGGGGAATACCGAACGGATAGAAAGTATTCTGACGGACGGGCGAAGAATTCTCGCGGGTAGACCGAAATCATTACCCTTGGACCGACGGAAAAGCAGCGTTATCGATAATTTATTGCATCGCGGCGCGATATTTTTCCAGACGATCGATTAAGATAAGCCCACGATCGCTGTTCATTCTCCGCCAGAGACCTGCCACTTTCAAATTCGGTTACGGGAATCACGCCCATACTGCATCGTGACGTTTTCTTTTTTATCAATTTCAAATTCTAAGCGTTGTTAAAAAAAATTCGTACGCAATATTCACATCTATTTGCTCGGCCGATCCTAGTTTTCTTCTACGTGGCCTGTCGCGCGCGTTCCTCGTAGCTCTGTTCTCACCGATGCATTCGTCGCCCTCCCTCTTCACGTTCCTATCCTCTGTCCCCCAGCCTCCTCGTCCCGTCGCGTTCTCCCTGTTGTTCGTGTTCCGTTCTCCTCACTCCACTGCGTCGTCGACGCCGACGCCGCCGCTTGGCCCCGTCCCGCGTTATATAATAAATTATTTCATAAATTAAGAGCTATTAACGCGTAATTATCCTTCGCGTGTGCGTGTTTTTCCATGACTGCGGTTATAGACCGCGTTACGTTGACTATGGCGCGGGCACGGTAAAATGAATAATATGCCGGCGGCGCGGTCACTTAGGGGTGCGCTAGCGTTCCAACAACCCCACCGGAACATCCGTCAACGTTATTCCATCCTGAACAGATAAATTCGGCTTTATCGCAAACCAGGGAAACTGTACAGACTTCTCTCGATTATCGTCTGGTTTGTTCTACACGATTATTGTCCTGACGCGGACCCGAGTTCGTGACGATAATCGAGACGAGTCTGTACATATTTTTTGTTCTTTCTTGAGACATGCTCGCCGTTTCTTTCTATGCTTCCTTTACTTTCTTACTGATTGAAAACGCGCGCGCCGTTATATCTCTGTCCTTGTCTTTCATGCTCGAAACGATCACGATGTATGTACTCCTCTGCAGACTCGTTTCGAAGAGGTAACACGCCGATTTCTGGCTCGTATCTCCAGCGTACGCGCGTAAAAACAATAGGCGAGACCAGGCGCTATAAACGATTAAAGGAAAAGCAAACGACGATAACGGGGAACGCGAGTTGCGCGATAACGATGGAAATATGTTTACACAATGACATACTTCGAGCGACGTTATTGCGCGCGGGTGATCGCCGCCAGCACCGCGAGCAACCACGATATTCCGGGCAAGTTGATTAATTTACCGTTAAAATTAATCGTGAGCTGTTCGTCGGGGGAACAATTTTTTTCTTCGCAAGAAAAGTCGTTTGGTTGTTTTCTTGAAAGAAAAATCACGACCGACTATTTTATCCGGTGAAACAGATCTTACCACAGAACCCGTGTGTACACAACAATTATTATTATTGTCTGAACGATTGTAAGTGGTTGCGCAATCGGCGCGAGTCAGCACGATAACCAAAGCAGTTTATCTTGAAAAGAAATTGGTATCGTTTCGTTGTTCGACTCGTTGCTTGTGCGGTGATACACAATCATCGTGATTCCGCGGTTACGTTTGGTCCAGCCAGCTCGAGACTACAGTAAATCCTCGATGAGTGTTCGAAGGCTCCATAGCACGGAACATTAAATATTTCATAAACTACTGACTATATACGGTTGAAACAAATATCATTGGCTTCAGATCTCCGGCCTTCTTGTCATGGTCGTGGAGTCTTAGAACACTCATCGATGATTCACTGTATACCGTTCGGAGAAGTAAAATCGGCGTTTCCGATCTATAAAACCGTCTCTAGAACGGGAATCGTGAATCTTCGAAGACATCCGAGAGCTCTGAACCGAAGGTGTCGAGGATCTATGGATCGTGGATCGTCGATCGCGACGGACGTACGTTTAACCCTCACTTACGAGGCTGCCGGTCTAGACTCGCGTCACGCGATTTCGCCGCGCGACTTTGTTGTTTTAATTTTCGTTATGTTTACCGTGTTTCCCTCCTGTCTGTTTACTCGCGATGCGAGCGCCGCGATGACTGCGGTCGCATCATTTTGTAAATATTGTTTCGCGCGTTAAAACACACACCCCCGCTCGCCCGCCAACACTCCGTGCGCCATCGCCACCTCCTTTTCTCCTCGCTTCGCCGTCCTTGTCGCCTGCAACGCTTCACTCGTCCCGCAATTTTTCCGAATGAAAATTACTCGAGCGCCGAATGATCGACGTAGGATCGTCGCGGGTGAACGACGCGTTCGGTAATTATTAAATCGTCCGGCGAACCGTTTCGGATACGTACCTGGAATAAATTAATCGGCCCTCATTTGCAACAAGATACGCCGTGTTCTCGACGCGAAACAACAACCAGGGAACAATCTAAAACGAGAACCTTTTGTCGACTCACCGGTTTTCGTAATACACGTTAGAATCTTTCAAATCCTGATTTTTGTCTAGAATTTTGCTTCTCAGAGATTCTGGGATAAGTTTTGTGCGGTCCAATAGTACGGACTGGGCTCGATGTATCCGTTCGATCCGTATTATCGTTCGCTCGGGCGTAATAATACCGGCTGTGCCTCGTAGCCAGACGGAACGAGGTGGACGAGACACTTGTTGGCAACAATTAAATAAGTGGTTAGCAAACTCTTTCGATTATTATTGTTCGCGATCGTCGTTCCACGCGACTAACGAAGGCGAACCGAGATCCTCACCTACACTCCCGTATCTAAAAGCTTCCTGCGAAGTCGCGTATATACATACATATCGTGACGTTATTTGTTTCGATCGAAAAGAACGGTAGAAATCCCATTGTTCCGAGACGATCACGGTACTAGAAGAAATTCTCGGATAACGTTTTCTCTCGTTAACGCAAATGGAACTTAAACCGGTATATTGTCAAGGTATTGCTTATGCGAGATAGGGGACGCGCATGGTACAACACATGTATACAAGATTTGCTCGATGACGTTACGTACCGTTCGCGCGCGCGTGCTCGTACGAGTAATTCATTGTAATTAAGTTGCCGGCTTAACGGTCATTTAATGGAGAGAAATGCAAGTTTGTTCGTGGCCGTCTTCTCCGTCGACGTCATCGGCGACCTCTTTAGCGTCGGTTTTCGCCGTTCCAAGTGGGCAGAGACACACTCGGCGTTGTTTCTCCGGTCTGGTCGAGGTTTACCGATATAATTAGCCCTTTACGCGCGTACAATACGGTCATTGTGTTATGATTTTTTGATAAATCACGGGTGGACGGGGCGGTGCCCGCATCATCGGTACGCGCAGTCTCGTACGGTGTACGCACTCATTCATTACGCGACGAGCTTCGTGCAGCATACGAGATCAAAGCAAGATCGTCCTTAAGAATTCCGTACAGTAGTGTGCGCGTCTCCGTGAGAAGGGACCACAGTTTGGTTGTCCGTGGGAGAACGGGATCAAAGCTCTCGCGGAACAACGATGCATGCCATAAGTCTGCTGTAAGGTAATTGTAAATAAATACCCGTTGGGAAGTTGTGTACCTATGATTTGCAACTACGATAAAAAGGCATCGTGAACGTTCTTCGCGTGGTTGGTTCGAGCACGAGTTTTACAGTTGTGAATACAATATATCGCGTCTATGGGATCCTGTGCATAACAGTTTCGGACACGATCGAAAGCTGACCGATTCCCCTTAAATCGAGTATGTATCCTCGACTATAAATCCTCGCGCAAGCTCGGCTTCCGCTAGGGGAAAAAGTGAAGATGGCCTGCTACCATTTAGTTTTGGAAGTTACTGAAATCTATACTAAATTAACATTCGATTTAACATTCCGTTCAGTACTTGAAATAAATTTACAAAGTGGTAGGAGGATAAGGGCCTCCTATCGTTTGATAAATTTATTTCAAGTACCGAAATCCCTACGTTACTTTTTTCCCTAGCGAAAGCCGAGTTTCCTCGCCGGTGTACACGTATTAAATGTACAACCCATTACGCGTCAGTGGACAAATCTCACGCTCGGTTGTTCTCCAGGCCCTTTTTTTCTCTTTCCGTCTAGGTGCGCGCACATTCCGGCCCGCGCGTGTCGACCCGCAACGGAAGCGGTAGCGACCTTTGTCGCCTGTAACGAGTTGTAAACCGATGCCCCAACTGGCCTCCGTTTTCTCGTACTCCCCGATAACCACGTATCGCGGGACTAGCCAGCACCGTGACCGCCTCGCTGATCGGCGACTCCGATTCCTCGCTCGAGCGTACCGGAGAGGTCCGCGAATCGGCCAAAGCTGTAACTAACGACTTTCGTTTTCTCGAGACCCGTGCGCGCCACGGCCGTTGACCCAAATTTATCTGAACGAAGATTACCCCCTTTCGACAACGGGGGGGATTATGACACGATGCGGTTCTCAATGACTACTGCAACCGCCGAGTCGTCTCCGATGCCCATCCACGGTTGGTTAACGTTACATTAACAACAACGTAGTTTGAAATTCCAACCAACAATCTAATCGAAAAACCACCTATTCAATGAAATTCGTCTCTGTCGAATCTAAGATTGCACGCGTAGGTATACATATAATATTATTTATATCATCGTAGAAGAAAGCACTTTGCCCGGGGACAATAATTGTGTTCCGCGGATTTTCATACACGGTCTTCGGCCCATAATAGTCGCTCGTTGGACGTTTATCCATCGCATCGATTCGCGCATAGAAGTCTAGTATTTCATACGCGACGAATCGATCTATCGGGGCGAGTGGATAGGGCGTTTAGTCGGTGTACAACCGCCTCGTCACGAGGAAACTCGCGCGACACAAAAGAGTAGCCGTTGCCGTAGAAAGGGAAAGAAGGCCTCTACAAAGAAGACGCGGGCGGCGGGCGCGATAGAGGCAGATGATGTTCGTGGCAGCGCGAGGGAAGGCTTCGCCTCGTGAAACCAGGCGCGGCCGTGACGAGCACGGCGGGGGAGCGGAGAGCGACGAGCACACACAGGGAGAACGAGGCGCGTTCATTATGATTCGTGTATTTATATAAGGTCTAAAAATATACGCGCGCTGTGCCGCCGGGCCCCACCCGGTATTTCATCTGAGAATAATATTTTAATGTACATACGTCCCCTCTTTCTCCGTCCTTTACCCCTTCTTTTGCTCCATCTCTGTCTCTATTCCCCTCTCTTTTCCCCCTGGTTTTAACCTCCCTTGGTCCCCCCGAACTTACACATCGGCCACCACCAACGTCGTACTCTTTCTCTCTTTCGCACGCTGCCTCTCTAATCTTCTCTTTCATCTTCGTCTTCTTCCTCTTCTTTCCGTTGCCGTCTCTGTTCCATGACAATCCCGCTGCCCTTACCTAGTCTATTCGTCTCATTCCCCACGTCCTTTTCTATCTAGTTTCACTCTGTCTCTCTCTATCCTTCCATCATTTTATCTCGAGAGTCCCTTAGTTTCCGTCTTCGTTCCTCGTTTCTACCGCGCAATCTCTTTCTCGATCCTGCCACAGCCGTCCTGTCCCTGTGTGTACGGCGTCGCTTTGTGCTCGGCGCACGTTTTTTGATGTTTCACCACGAGCGCGCGCGTTTGTCGCGTTGGAAGCGTGTGCACACCTACGCGTTTCCGGACGGTCGCGTATGCGTGGCCTCACGGTCGTGTAGCCGGTGTATAAGCACACGCGACTTGTCCCGTTTACACGGACGCGATGCACGGAGCTGAGAATTCGCGGGGTTACGCGGGTTGAAAAGGAACTTCCGCGATTCCCGTCGGTACCGTCTTTTCGTTGCTGCGTACCGATCGCGGGATTATAATGGTCGGAGAAGAAAAAAATAAAATAAAGAGAAACGAGTACTCTGCGTTTGCGAGCTTAGGAAACGGGAACGGAAGAATTCTGGGAATGGTAACTACACGCGTTACCATAGAGACCGGCAGATAATTTCGATGAAAATACATATACATGTATACCGAGTACGGTTTTTACGCCGATCGATTCGGAATCGTCCATTTGTTCGTGCTCGAGCCGATAAATAAATGATATTCTATGAAAGAAAAATCATTGGACGCATAGCTCGGCTCGAGGCACGCGCGTTTATCAGACCGTGTCTCCCAAGGGACCGAGGACGCAAACGACAAAACCTCGAATTGGTAGCTATTATTTTTCGCTTCGAACGATCGATCTATATTTCAATGTCGTTATCGTCGATGAAGTAACGCCCGTGAATCGTGGAACGCCTGACGAACCGATTCGCCGACCGATCAGAAAATTCTCTTTTTCCGGCGAGGGGGGAACGTTGGGCGATTCTCGTGGGAAGTCGCGTCGCCTCGATCGTTCTTCGTTTCGCTTGCACGTGAATTTCGAAAGCCGAGAACGGCGCTCGCGACGTCGTCGACGATCGAGATCGATGGTCGTCTTGGAATGGCGAGAAAGGAGAATCGAAACGCGTTCGAGATTGCCGCGATAAATTTCGATGTAATCGCAAACACCGGGCAGATAATAAGATACAAACGTATACGCGACCCAGTAACCGGGGCTGGTCGGCCGGGTTGAGCTACCGCCGCGAGCCCGAGGAGAAACTCGTCGAAATAAGATCCATCGTATTTCAATTGTAAAGATCCCGACCAGTCCCACCCGTGAAGTTTTTCTCGGGCCAATATCCGGGAAAGCATCGAGTTCTGGCAGCTACACTACACCACCGTGTTCCGTGTGTGCGTGCGTGCCCCCATCCGCCCAGGACATCTATCTTGTGCCGTTAGAATAATCCCGTATCCGAATTAATTTTTCGATCGAAATTATTCGACGGTGACGCAACGAATCGTGAAAGTGGTGGTAGGCACAGTCGTGTCGCGTCTACCGTCGCATTACAAGCGCAACGAAGTTTTCTATTTACATATTTCGGGACAACGTTCAACACGATTCAACGCCTCGTTGGTCTAGTAAATTTTCAATTTTCAATGCACCACGTGCACCGTACGATACTTTTTTCTTACCGTTTATACTTTTTTTCAATGTACTGAACAGCATTTTTTTTAATTGTACATTTAATTTTATTGGTTTTTAGGAGAGGTCCAAATTAGGAACCAGTTGCCTGAACTGGATCGAAGTCATTAGTTTAGTTTTTTTAAGATATTACTCTTATCACACATTTTTTCACATACTTATTATGCTTGTCTTTAGTTTCCGTTTCTCTATGCATCCTGCGATGTTCTATGCTTGTGTAAGAGAGAAAAATAAAAAAGTGGTCCAAAATAGGCGACTCTCCCCTACCATGTTCCATCGAACGCGTATTTTATCTTACTTCTAGATCATGCCCGCGTGAATTTACATTCTTCCCGAATCACGAACAATCGTGGTCGCTGCGATGGCAGACGGAGGATGTGTGTGTGTGTGTGTGTGTGTGTGTGTGTGAGAGAGAGAAACATCCGACCCGAATAGGGCGTGCCACGCGCTCGATTTCAAAGATAACGGCCAACCGTTTCTGGCTCGCATTTGAAACGCTCTCCGTCGAGAATTTTTTCGCGGCTGCCAGGCTCGGAACGCGACTTTCACGACGCGCTACACGACACCCAGGATACCGGAATAGGAATAAGAGAAAGAAAATCCTAGCCGCTCGCACCTTCGTTCGCTCTTGCCCACCGCTGATAATCACGACCATTACCGGCTTAGAGGCGATAGGTAAGAAAACCAGGTGTTTTACAATCCTGCCATCCTCAGCATCCACCATGACATTTACCTTTAATTGAAAAGTGAAAAAACATGCGAACCTTCAAATATTTCGAAAGATCTTGAAAAATGGTACCTTGTTAGATAGGACATTTTAACCGAGGGCAGTATAGTGGTCGTTGGTACCGAAAGGGCCAAGGGCGGTGTATAAATTTTCGGTGTGGTTCGCGGATACTTACCACGGACGCATCGTTGCCGAGGGTTTATCGATCGCGATCTATCTTGCGCATAATTCGCGGAGTCGCCGATCGCGAATCAATAAATATACTCGACACGACCGGGCGATACGAGATACTCGCGACAGCCGAGGCACGATTCGTTGCGTCGT
>NW_015373896.1:1846218-1886590 GCF_001272555.1 Dufourea novaeangliae | reverse complement strand
TCTCTCTCTCTCTTTCTTCGTCTCGCTTTCCCACCCCCTCTTCCCACCCACCCCTCCTTCCGCTACCCGCCCGCTCTCTCGTACGCTATACCGTGTATACGAGCGTACGTCTTTAAATAAACTTTTATTTATACGACCAGTCGCCGAGATGAATTTGCGCGATTCCTATCGTACACGGCCGGATATGCACGATGGATTCGAGTCGCTTTCGTTCCCACCAAATGTATTCTCCGAAGTCATTGACCGTCGGACGGAGGAGAGTGTTGCCGTCGTCTACACGGAGTACACGGTGTCTCGGGCCGCGATGGAATTTCCGAAAAAACAAATGTGTACTACGATGAACGATCGAAAAAAAAAAAAAAAAAAAAACGGAGCATCGTGTACTTTCCTTTCTTCGTCCATCGAGCTGCGATGGGGTACTGTTCGACGTGCCGATCGCGTGAAATTTTCACACGCGGGTGTATATAAAGAAAAAAAAAAACGAAAATCGGGGTGGTTGGGGTCGAACTGCTTCGATCCCGAATCGAAATATCGGGGGGAAACGAAGAAAACGGAGCTCGCAGACACGCGTCCGCGCTTCCATTCGATCGTGAGTCGCGGCGTATGCATGCAAGTTAACGCAAAGCGCAACCGGTTTTCGTTTTCTTTGAAAACAAAAAAAAAAAAAACACGCACACGTGTATGCAGTGACTCTATTGCGCGGTGGCAAGATATCTCTGTTTCAACCGCGTTTGATTACGGCTACACGCGTAAAACGTTCGACAGAACACACGTTACGGGGCATGACAGTTTTTTTTACACCCGCCGCGATTGTTCGGAAACGCGATCCCTTACTCGTTTCGCGTAGGGTACACACACACACACACACACACACACACACACACACACACATGTATGCACCAGAACGGCTGCGCGTTGGTAACGAGATAACGGATCCATTGACCCACAACAATACCGTCTTTGTATCATGGAAAGCAACCTCGCGGTTCCCCCCTGGCAGAGGAGCACCAGGTTTACACAAACTATTTTTCTAATTTAGAGTACCGTTACGCGCGGTCGGAGTTAGTTGGTCAAAACCGGAAGTGGGACGAGCGTGTGCAATTAAGAAGGGAGAAAAGGAGATGGAAGGCGGCAGCAAAGCAACCACAGGGAGCCAGTCGGACGAGTGAGGAGCGTGGCTCTCTCTCTCTCTCTCTCGGATCCGCTCGCTTTCGGACTTAGCATAGGCGCGCATACGGCATGCAGATTATACATTAATATATTATTCGCGCATATAATACGTAGAAGAGGAGAACCAGAGAAGCGTGTAGCGAGCATATGTGTGTGCTCGCAGAGAGAGACTGGCACGATCGCGGCCCCGTGCGCCCGTACTCACGCATCCACGCAAGCCACGCACTCACACGCACGAACGCACGCACGCACACAACTCGGCCACACAAAGGCGAGTAGTCATAAATTTCAATAAAACACTCGGTGTGCGTAGAGACCGCGGCGGAGGAGCGAGAGACGTGTACGACTCGTGGAAAAGGGGGGTCGACGAGGCGGCTGCGGAAAGGAGAAGGAGGGAGAGCGAGAGAAAGAAGGAGAGGGAAGGAGAGAGTAGGTTCGACACGACTCATATACGTTCATTACGAATGCATACGAGCACGTTAGATTGTACGTTAGTGCCTTGTAATAAAATATTGTAATGGTGGCCTACTTCTGCACCACACTGTAGTCGCCGTATAATATCTCCCGCGGCATTCTTACTACGGCGTTATTTATTCTGTGCCGTGCACAATGGCGGCACCGCGGTGGTGTGCTGTGCCGATGGTGGCGTCGGTCTCCGTTCCTCATCTACGGGGTGTGCCCGTGGAAAATTTTGTTCCGCGGTATTCTACGAATATTTCTAACGCGGGACCACGTTCTGACCGCGAAATTCGAATCGATCTAGGCAACAGAATCTCAAACGTCACGAGTTTGGATCGGAAAAAATGCTTCTGGCCCCCTCCCCTGCGATCCACCAAAGACATCGGATAAGAGAGAGAGATAAACGTCGATGACGGTCACGCTGGATAACGAATTCCGATAGTCCAGATTTATAGTTGGTTTTCGCGATAGCCGAAGGTCCGAGGGCCAAACGATTTTTCACCGGCGATATCCGATCGATGCGTATCTCTTCTTCGTTGAACCCACGACGGATCAAAAATTCATTGCGCTTTGGAATCCGAAGTGCTCGTCTTTCAAAGATCCTGTCGAAAAACACGTCTGGTCGCTGGGGACGAAAAACAGAAGATTTTTCACGCGTACATTTGTTACACGTGTCTCTCGAGACGCCGCGGAAACGCACAGGAAAGAAGTTCCAGACAACTCTTCAGTTTTCGGTTGCGTTTTCGCGCGGTTGCTTTCCTCTTGATTACGCTACCCGATACCCTCGCCTCTTTCTCAACCGAGAACCGAGCAACTTGCAATTTCCCGGCGAACCGCAAGTTACCCGCGAACGTTCAACGCGTCTATCGATAGTTGTGGCCACGTTTAAAAAGGACGAGTTGCGCGAGACGAATAGCGTAACGTCGTCGAGCACGAAACTTTTCCATTCTCGAGATTTATTCCTCGAAAGATTAGCCGAAATTTCAAAGTTATACCCTTCGATTCTTCGACGGTTCATCGTGTTGGCTGTCCGATAGCTCTTTTAAAATTTCTATAAAAATATTTCTCCACCAAGGCCTCTTTGATTTCTGGTTCGCGAAAGCATAGAAATTGTTCTGGCGCCGGAAATGAACGGGTCCAGAAGCGATATAAAATCGAAACGATTCGAAGGGTTACAATCCCGAAAATCAAATGCTCGTCAACCGACATGCGGGAAAACTTGGTTGAAATTGAGAAATTACGGTTCGTTCGACGGTAAAGTCTCTCTCTCTCTCTCCGCATCCTTCGAGAAAACGTGCACGGATTTACGAGACCCAGCGCGCATTACTTCCAGCAAGATTTTCTCGAACACGCAAAACCGAGGGCTTTGCATCCAAGAGGTCGGTTCCACGATTTTCGTGCAACTAGCTCGACTCGGTTGTAGCAAAATTCAGAATATCCGTGTGATTTTCCGTTGTACTCGTCGGCAAATGTCGAGCAAAAAATATAAACGACAACGACGATTCGATAGAGTGCCCGTTACATCGTTCGTTGCATCGCTAGTCGAGTCAAGGATAGCGCGCCTACTTTCGGAACACTGCGTAGAAGATCGAGTAGGTGTTCGACGCGCACAGTATGGCGGATATTTTATTTGTATATCATTATACATCGGCCTCGTTCCCGTCCCCGCTCCGTTTGTTCGCTCGCGTCTTTCCCACCACGGTCTTCCCCAACGTGTTTCGTCTTCTTCCGTTTGGTCGCGCGGCTTCGATGCCTGGGCTTATTTTATTTCAATTTAAACCACCCCCACCCACCCCTTGTACTCTCCCTCGGTTTTCACGACCCTCGCAACACGGTGTTCCGCGCTTTCCCCTGGCGCAATCACGTCCGCGGTGTTAACGTTTCTCGGATTCGATCGTAAAGCGACGCGAATCGGATCCTGTTCGGTTGTTTGCGCGCTGAAACCGAATTCCCGCGCGTTCGCCATCTCCCACCCTCCTCTTGTCGAATCGGCCGTTAAAAATACGACGGATTTTTGATTTCCCAACCGGAATCTGATGAAAAAAAAAAAAAAAAAAAAAAAAAAAAAGGAAGGGAATCGGTCACGGTGATTCCGTGCACGCGTGTTTGTGGAGTTTCTGGAGCGGAACAGACCTCGCGGTGAAATCGCCGCGTCCTTGCGTTAGCCGTGGCAGTGGAGGCACAGGGGGTTAATTTCTCGCGGAGTTTAATCGGTTTCAAAACTCCTCGACACTCCCCGGGCCACACTCGGTCGGGCGCATCGCGTTGCGCTCGGTTTACGAAACGTGGACGGCCTGGCATCGTGTCTGTGTGTGTGTGTGTGTGTGTGTGTGTGTCGAGGCTCAAGGCATCGTGGTTGCGCAATAATATATCTATAAAAATATTTTTCCCGTTGGCCCCCGATATTCCAAGACGCGGCTCACATTACGAAAACATTGATTTACCGCTGGAGAAACGTTCAAAAGTTTCTCCATCGGATGAGCGGCGTGCGTGGTACATACCGACCGGTAGGGACAGGGAATCGGTTTGGAATTCCTTTCCCCTTACGCGGTGTTTCCGTCGAAGGAGGTAGCGCGGCCCCCCCAAAACAGCTCCATTATCTAAACGCCCCGAGGTTTATCTGATTTTCGTGCTCGAACAAACCATCGTCGCTTCCGATCGAAGCGTTTACTTTGATCGGCGTGTCAACGAGTTCGCACCTTTCTCGAGTATGGGTTCGAGATTGTTTAAGAAGCAGCCAGACGTTCGACCGACATCCACGGTGAAAATCTTCGGCGTTGCAATTTCTATGTACACCCACGAAAAAAGTTGCCTTCCAATAGAGGAAAAAAGGGACGTAAGAGAAAAACCTTCTATCACTTGGTAAATTTATTTCAAGTACCGAAATAAATATTAAATCGAATGTTAATTTGGCATAAATTTCAATAATTCCCGATACCAAATTTTAAGAGGCCCTTCCCCAACGCCACTGGATACCTTGGGGGGCCAAACCTCGTCAGGACAAAAGCCATATGAGTATCCCGTTCGCGTGATCGTGAAACGACAAGGTTCGAAACCGTTTGTTCGAGTTTATCGACTTTCACAGACGCCGTCGGTCAGATGTCGCGGTACGGGCCATTTTCAGATCCCGTGTAAATAGAAACTGGAGGGTCCAGGGGGAAAAATTGCAGATTTTCAGGCAATTAATTCGATTTAATTACGAAGCCCGAAAAAGAACGCGGGACAGCGCGCATCGTCTTCGGACACGTGCATAAAACAAAAGACCCGTTATGGAATGTATAAAAATTGTAATGAAAATCAATATCTGTTTCGACGGTCCAGGACTGGGCCAGATGCGCATAAAAACACCCGATCCGTGCGTAACGCGTTAACGGACGATGAAGCCCGGCTTAATCCACTGGGACGAAATTTATTTTACTTCGATATGTGAAATACGTAAAACGCGACAATTTTCGTTTCCGGTTGTTTCGCTGCGTATACGAGCACACCAAGCGGCCGCGCGTCCCGTGACGGCGATTTTTCGACTTTACGTATTTACGACGGACTTCTTTCTCCCCGGGCGAAATTATTTACGATCGCCGTCGCTGGATGGACGCTCGTAATTGGTCCTAAAATCAACGTCCTTCGGTAGCTCGCTTCTTTGAAACGGTAGACGCTTTCGACGATCGTAACTCATCTTTCCACTACAAGCGCGTTCACATTCACGTATGTGCCTGTATAGGTAGCTAAGAAGGGAATCTCGTCTTTTAGTCAAAACTTGGTCCGTCTCTTCGGCCTCTAGATATTTGTATGCGATAAAGTATGCGCTTGACAGGTTCCACGGCTCATCACCTCAGTGGTGGGGATAACGCCAGGACAGTAATCGTGTAGAACAAGCCAGACGATAATCGAGAGGTCTCTGTGTATATATATACCGATGGTAAGACGGGAAAATGGAGAAAATCGGCAGGTAGACGAAGCGACAACCTGGTCGAAAAATACAGGTAGATAAAGCGAGAGGAAGATGGAGCGCCGGTTAGACGGCTGTGCGCGAGTAGAGGGACAGACATGGCGGTGCAATGCAGGAGGGGAAGAAAAGCGAGCCGCGAAACATCGTGAAAGAAATTCGCGGCGAAAAGCGTACGCGCTGGCACGCTTTAGCAGTAATTTCGTATTAAGGCCGGCGTGACGTGTGCCTCGTCGGGAAAGGCCGAGGGAGTATTTGCGAGGGCAATGCACTCTGGAATGCACGGAGTCGGCCAGCCGGCGGGTACGACGTAATATTATATATTTTATCGCTTTATTTGTTCTAACTTCCCCTCGCGGCCCCGCCTCGTCCGCCCGCCCGCCCGCTCGGTCTCTCGCACCGTGTCCTTCTCGCGTTGCGACGAGCCGCTTCGATCGTGCCGCGTTTCTTTCATCTGCCCCCGCTCCGCCTCCGCCATCGTCCCTCTTCTCTTCCCTTCTGTTCTCTTCTCTCCTCTCTTCTCTCTTTTCCATCTTCGCGGCCGACTCGCGCCTCCTCGCCTCGCCCAGCCTCGAACCGACACCGCTCGAGCGCGTTATAACTACCGAGTCGCGCTCGACTCGGCTGCGCCAGCCGTGTAGGAGGAGAGTCGCTCTCCGTTTTTTCCTTAGTCCGTGAAAAAACTGCGTGTTCGCGAATGTTTTCGACACGAGGCAAGGTATCGTCGGCTTGTTATTGACCGGACGGTACGCGATAACGTTTGATATTTTTATAGACCAACGGGGTTACGTACAATAATAAATATCGTGACGCGAGATTAAATAATAAATCTCGGCGTGAGATAGCGCGACGCGCGAACATCGACCAAACTACGAATCATCGCGGATCGTCGATCTCTCCCGATACGTTTCTCTCTCTCTCTGTCACTTTATCGTTCGTCCACCTGTCCTGCTGAGCATCGCCGTGAGATTCTACGATTCTGGGACTGCCTACCTGTCGTTCGATCGCCGATCGTGCCTTCTCATCCCGAAACGTTTTTTCAACAGTCATTTCTCAAATTTTCGCGTTCTAAACTCGCCGACCGATTCACGGTTCGAACTTCAGCGCGGTTCGTAATCGACTCGCACGGTGTGTCGATTCGTCGGTCGCAGTAGAAAGAGTCGAACGAGATGCAACGCTGAAAAAGAAGGAGAAACGGGGCTGCGAGGGATAGATAGTGGGGGGAGGGGGGGGAAACAACGATGCAGGGAGGAGAGCAAACGAGCGAGTCATTATGCTTTTTAATGTCTCTTCCGCAAACGATCGAACCGGCTGGCAATTTTTTCGGGAACGTCCGGCTGGGTCCCGCGCCGCTTGGAAACCGACAGGACGCTACCAGGCCGGGGAAAATTGGAAACAACGGTTTGGTAAGCCGAAAAATCGTGCCGAATGGCGGCGGTGGCAGGGCGGGTGCACGTGGCCGCACACACGCGCATACATGCATACCTCTATCCTTCCTGGATGGGCGAGGGCGAATGCTAAAAAGCCGGACCTGAATAAATAAACAGTTTTTAATTGCGGCCCGCTGCCGCTGCGTAAAAACAATAATTATTGGCTTGCCGTACCAAC
This sequence comes from Dufourea novaeangliae, assembly GCF_001272555.1. NCBI lineage: Eukaryota > Metazoa > Arthropoda > Insecta > Hymenoptera > Halictidae > Dufourea > Dufourea novaeangliae. Next base: position 1,879,407 of record NW_015373896.1, on the reverse strand, counting down.
GTGTATCCGCGTGTTACGTCCCCAATGCGACTCCGACGGTCCGTTCACCCTCTTCCGCGCCTCCAAAGAGACCACAACCTCGTACGAGCGTTCCACACGAGTGTTGGCCTCCCCGCTAATTACTCGCGAACCCAAGGACGCTTTCCGAAGAACTCGAAATCGTTTACCGCTCCGAGACATTGGGGGAATTGTTCGCGTTTCAATAGTCCCTGGTCCGCCACACGGAGACCGTGAAAGGTGTAAATAATTGTTCGGAAAATCACAAATGCAACATACTTGCATTGCAATACCTTTATCGAAACTTTGTTTTAACCCCTATGGTCACCATTCTGGCATTGAAATGTACATTCGATAATAGTATTTATTGAACGGGTAACACCCTTTGGTAACGTACATAAATACATATATATTGACAGGTTACATGCATAAGAATACGGGAATAGACTGTTTATGGTGCGGAGTTACAAAGTGTCCAACGGACTACTGCGAAAAAGTCAAGTGTACGAGCGAAGGCATTAGCCTGATTACAAATATGGTCGGTACAATTGCTCGCGGTAATATTAGTTGTGTGCAGAGATATGTAGAACAACGGAAATTTCCTAAGAGTCCTAGACAGAGTATTGAGCACCGTACGTTCGAGAACGTCAGGGTAGTCGATGTAATTGTTAATAATTTCGAATACAAACATTACAGTCGGATACGAGTCTACGCTGTTCCAGAGCGATGCGCGACAAAAGCTTCGGATATCCGTGCGCGTCTACGCCGCTGGCGAGCCACTCGCTTTCGAGTTCCGTGCTCCGAAAGGGATAATCGAGTCTTGTAGTCGGAGTCTAATTCCGGAGAGTGAAAATGATGTTGATCGTGCATCGCGCGGAAATAACGACGACAGTGTATCCGAAGGTAATATATCTATACACTGTCTGTCGGTGGGGAGAGAAAAAAGTTGCTGGAATCTTAATTAACGCTACTCGTTGCCTCGAATCTCTTGTGATCGTCGACTTTGGCGAGCACGATGCAAGAACGAATCGGAGCGACGCATTCAGACAGGAAGGAAAGAGAACGATCAGAGGCGGCGTCGCCACCGACACCGACGCGACCCGGACCGACTCACTGCACTTGCCTCTAATGCGGCCAGTGCACGTTGCAAAAGAAAAACCATTTCGCGAATAATAATACCGGCATTACGGGCCATTACGGACCGACAGATACTTACGGGGGTTACATTAATGCTCCGTACCCGAGCCATTCGAAACTTTGGGCAAGGATTAAGCAATTTCCACGAAACGACGCGTCATTTCGCGTCTCACCCTTCTTCGGCTTCTTCGTTACCTCCTTCTCCTGTCTCTTCTTTCCATTCTTCCAGTTTCATCTCTTCGATCGATTCGACCATATTCGTTGGTACCGTTCTTTTATCGTATTTCTTTCGCCTCGCAATCTTCCTCGAGCATCGTGGTTTACGATAAGTTCACTTCTGTCCGAAACGTCTTAATCGCCGAAAAGCCAAACGCATTCTTGATATTGTAATTCTACGTTTATAATATATATGCGGGACAAAGCCCATCAATTTACAATAAGATTACATAATAACGTTAAGATTTAATTGGAATATTTAGCTTAAGGTTTGGTGCGTTCTATTTCCCGGTGGATTTAGCGGTGGTACGTTTAGCGGTGATTCGCGTTCAAATACCGATACGAACGATCGGACGTGTGCCCGCTCCCGACAACGTTTTCGTCCCTTTCGCCTCTGTGTTCCCTCTGTATCTCGGTATGTCGGGTTTTCGTAGTGGTTCTCGCGGGAGAACTCGTTCCACGAACAAGAAAGTAAATGATTTATCTATCTTGGCTGCTTTTTCCCCTTCCCTTTCGCGGTGGAGGGTTTTCCTTCTTCTTTCTCTCGTACGACCAACGAAGAAGCAGCCGCGCACAGCTCGTTCCCGCGGTATTTGGTACAACGGCCCTCTCTTCCAGCGAGCTCCGTAATAACCGGCGCCGAGTACAGGCGAGCACAGCTATAAATATCGTATAGTAAACACGAGAGCAGATAAGGGAGAGCGTGAAAACTTCGGGTATAATAAAATACAGATAAGTCCGTGAACAAATAGTTCTGACCGGAGAATTTTACGGAGGAAAAGGAAAGAGCGAGAAAGGAGAGGGGAGGGGATGTAGAGAGGAATGCAGTGAGAAAAGAGGATAGCGGTCCAGGACGGTTGGCGGGTAGAACGAACACGTCGGGAACCCAGAAAGAGGAATAATCGTGAAAATTACTTACGGGCCAACTTCTAGGCGCGTGAAAAAGAAAACTTTACGGAAGAGATTGCGCGAATCTTTACCCTCGGTGTTTTCTTTTTTTTTAATTATCTCTAAACTTTGCGGCTCTCTCGTTGTTTCCACGGCGCGATGTTTGCGGTGAAAGAAATATAAATTCCGGAACGGTTCCGCGGGCGGCAGGGAATCGGGGGAAAGGAAAAGAATGGGTAAGAAAGCGAGGAAGCGCGCGTGCGGAGGAGGGAGAGGAAGAATGGACGAGAGTAGAACGGGAGAGGTACGATTAACGCCGACGTTTTCTTGCGCTCGCTCGGCCGGAGCGATGTTTGTTCTGGGAAATGCAATCACGCTGTCATATAAAATATAACTTGCTTCCTTTTCCTCCGCCTATTCCGCCGTTCACGGTCCTCCCTCTCGTCCACATCCAGGATACACCGCTGGCCCGCGGTTTCTTACTCGTCGGACCTACCTTCTCTCGATTTCCACGCTAACCGAAGAACACTGACATTAGCCCTCGCCGCCGTGCTTCGCAGATTACGCGAAAACTACAGAGAGGCCGTACCGTTTTTTCCGATTGCCCTCCCTTCCGAGAACTCGGCCACCAGCGGCTCCCTCTCTCCTTTCCCGTGTTTCGTTGCTCGTTTTTCTCCTCCTTCGTTTTCTTTCGTCTTTTTTCTCGGATCTTCACCCTGTCCTGCCTCTCCGTTTCCGCTGGTTCGATCGCCAGCTTCTGCCACGCACGGCACCGGTTCCCTCTGTCCGCTTTGCCCCCTTTTTTTTTACGAGCGGCCCGGAAAACACAGCCGTAGCTACACCTGCCCCGACCTTACCCTCGATTAACTCGGACATCCGGCTCTACCCTAACACGGAACTCGACGAATAACGTTTCGACGACGTTGCTTGAGTCAGGATTTTGTGGCACGTGTCCGTAACTACGTCTCCTCGAACGACATTCGGGGAATCGTCTTAGGGGAGGGTTACGAGTCACGAAAAAGAAACGGAATCGCGTGGAAAAAGGAAATCGTGTGGTTTCTGCGGGTGTCGGTGAATGGGGTGGTAGAAAGACCCGCGAATTTTGGCCGAACGAAGATAATCTCGCGGAATCGACACGCGGAAAACCGTGTACACGGGTATACGTCCGTGCCGGGATGCGATAAAAATCGTTGCTCGCGTGAGAACGAGCAGTTGATTTTTCGACGTGGCGAAGCGCGTCGTCCGAAGTTTTGTTCGTTTAAAATTTTTAACGCGTCTCGTTCCCAGCTGTGCCGAGGTTTCGTGCGGGGCCACCGCAAGGAAGGGTAGCGCGCGACGACAACGGATTGGTCTTTCGTTGGATATCGTCGCGTGTGTCTTGAAAATGCGTTTCTAGGCGATCATGGAAAAGCAAATGAAATATTCCGTACCAAATATTTCATTTTCCGATGGCAAAAATTGTTTCATTCTGTCATCTAGTTTTCAATACAGCAACATAATAGTCTAAAAATGATAATAAGTTCATATCTTTAAAACAGCGTAAAGTCCATCACATAGGGGAATTAATGCAAAGTTCACCATTTCTACGCATAGAGACTTTTCCCAAATCCCTTCAGTAGTTCGATGGTACTAATTGTTTCTGGCTGAATTCTTACCAAACGGATCCAAAGTTACAAGGAATTCGCACCTTTGATTTGCTCTCCTCTAAAGTATGAACAGCGTGACTTAATACACTCTGGCTTTAGAGTCCAGATATGTACATGGACGTTTTGTGCTCCTTGTGCGCTCGCGCGCGCGCGTACACGACGGCGTCTGTTTCGCGAACAGGAGAGAGAGAGAGAGAGAGAGAGAGAGAGAGAGAGAGAGAGCGAGGGAGTCGGGGGCTGGCGACGTAAACGGCAAGGGAAAGACGAAACCAAGCAGTGGGGCTCTGCCCGAAGAGAAACATATTTCTTTATTATTACTCCCACCAAGCTTATTTTTCTTACCCACCGACTTGGATTCCAGATGGTTGGCTCGCCTCCTTTCCCTTCGTCCCTCCTTCCACACCGTTCTCCCTTTCCCCCTTTCTTTCCCACTCCAGGATTCTCTCTCCCTTTCCTTCTTAATCTCCTTGTCTTCTTAGACAAGAAAAACGTAACCCCAAACTCGTCGTTCCCTTTTTGTACGCGCATCGCCGGCAGAGATCCCTCCGGTGTTGCCCAAGGGAGAGGAGCGAGAAAGGAAGACGAGTCCGAGAAATGGTCGCGCAGGGAAACGGAGACCGAGTCGGAAAGAAGGAAAGCAAGAGAGAGAAAGTGCATAGGGGAACAGCGGGCGGTAGGTACTCTCCCTTCAGGCAATACACTGCAAATAATACATCGCGAGAAAAAGAGGTACGCCGCGACTAGAGGAAACTCGGTGACCAACGATCTCGACGATCGCGGCCGGCGTCGAGTACACCTCGCTTACGTACATACATACATACATACTTATATACCTGAGCAGACGTCGACGAGAATCTCGAGAAAACTAGGGGGGGAGCCACGCTTTTGAATCCTGCTACAATATTCAGCCCTCTGATTTTGTCGAAAGAAAAAGGATCTCGACGATACTTCGTCGTCGATGCATTTAATTTCCGCTAAATTCTATAATTAGAGTGTCGCACGCCTCACTGGTCGGTGTCGGTCCGCGATAGTTGCTCGGCTTCCGGCGAGGCAGGTACACCGGTAAATAGAGCTGTCGCGTCAAGAGGTGCATACGTGCAACGCGGTCACGCGATATCTCGGTTCGAATTCCAGCCTGGAGCCCTTTCTCCCTTTCTCCTTTGCTCCGACTGTAAGGTCGCGAGGACACTGGGGACCAACCGAGCGTGTACATATTTGGGATTCGCGGGTACAGGCGTTCGCCGGAGAGGATCGTTTGGTCTTGCTCGGAGCACCGATCGTGTTCCAGCTGTGTCGACCGGGAAACTTTCTCGTTCGACTGTACTGGCGTCAGGCGGCCGCTGTGGCTGTTATTATTTTGTATATTATAATTTAGATACAATTATATCGACCTCCTCGTTGCACTCGCCGCGGGACCGTTGCCGTTGTCCCTCTTCGATGTCCTATCTCGGTCTCTCTTCTCTCGTCCGTGTTCTTTTCGTTCCGTCTCACTTGCTCCCACTGTTTCTCGGTCGAAACGCTCTCGCTCCACGGAGAGAGAACAAGACGAGATTCGATACGCGTCTATGCGTGCGCGGAAGAGAAACGGTAAAGAGAGGAAAAGAAGAGAGAGAGAGAGAGAGAGACTGCGAGCTCGTGACTCGCCGAAACAGACGGTGGCCAGAAGAGAGGGAATAAGAGCTCGCGAGCTGGCCACGGAACGACGAAGAGAGAGAGGGTAAAAAGGGGAAAGACGAGGAGGTTGGAGGGAGGGCGGGAGAGAAAAGAAAAGGGACAGAAAGGTATAATAAAGTCTCGTGGAGAAGCGGCTGGGAGGGGAGGTAGTGGAATTGCGTTGCGTAGTGGTGGAGGAGAGGACTCGAGCGAAGGTGTTCGTAGATGCCGTGCGAGCAAAGGAAGGGAACGGACTAAGCGGCCCAGGGTGAAGACACCGGGCCGAGGGGGAGGGGAGAGGGAGACAGGTGAAGGAGGAGAAGCCGGTGGTCGCGGAGCTTGGTGGTAAAGGCTGAGGTGGTGGCGCAGGTGAGGGTGGTGGAGGTGGCGGTGATGGTTGGTGGGTAGCGGAGGTATATACAGCGGTGGCGGTCGTGGTGGTGCGAGCGAGACCGAGATGGCAATAAAATATATTACCGGAGAAAAATGATGGCATTGCGAGACAAAGAGAGCCGATGGCATTAGCCGCGGCAGCCTCGAGGAATTCCACCGACGTTATTTCGTTGCTGTACCTGCAACCTGAGTTACCTACCTGCGTTCAGCTGGAAATGCATCTTCGAGGGTCGAGAGAGAGTCTAGAGTCCAGCGTGTATGACCTCTGGAACGCATCTGTATCCGCGTTGCTAGCATCTCCGTTTCACCTCTATTCTCACCTGTTTCAATTTGTTTTCGTTCGAATCGCGAATCGTGGATTCGCGAGACGTACAGCGGAAGGAAATATAAACGCGTACCGCGGTCAACGGGGGGAAGTGTTCCTCGTGCAACGTGGCAAGAGCCCTTCGACCGAATCTCGGCAGTTGGAGTTGGACGGTGAACTCGGTTGGTTGGGTGCGCGTATCGGCGTGAAAAGAAACATCGTTTCCTGGAAAACGAAACGTAGGAACGAAACGGTGTTAGCGACGACGAGGAGGTAGCGGAGGGAGCAGTCAGGGCAGCCAGCCAGGCGAACCGAGAGACAGAGATGGACGGAGCAAAGGCTCCGAAAGAGGCGCAAGGAAGGCGAAGAGGGAGCAAGGACAGTGGGTGGTGGGAGCGGATGGCGAAGCGGCGGAGAGGGACGAGGGCGTTTTGTAATTTCTATAATTTAAACTCCGCGGCAGCTGGCGTGGCTCGTAATTACTCTAACCCGGAGGAACGCGTGAGCCTGCGTGTTTACTTTTAATTCCTTCTGCCAGTGCCGCAGTCGCTGCCGCCGTTGTTGTTACTCGAGCCGTTCTACGATTCGACGCGATACCAAACGAAATTCCGTTCCGATAGACGACGATTAGTAACCGACCGGAAATCGAAAACGAAGCGTCGATCTGTAAACTTCCTGCATCTTTTTCCGTCTTCCCGTTTTTAAAGGCATTATTCGCGTATCCGCGCTCTTCGGAGAATCACGAAACCATCGTCTTCCCTGGTTCTCGCATTATTCATCGGTCTCTATTCTGTAACTCTCTGACAACCGGAAGTTGGAGAAAGAAACGATCGTCCGGGACACCTTTGAAAGGTTCAGGAAGTCACTCGAAATCATGGTCGGCGAAAGAATTTTTTTTTAGCAGCCCATCGATACGGTTCGTAAATCGGGTTCCTGGTATCCTACCGCGACAGATTCACTAGCAACCCGTTGACGGCTTGTTCCTCGTCGTAAATGACGCGTACTGTACACAACCTGGCAGAAGAGTTAGCTTCCTCTTCTCGCTTCCTTCTATCCGACCTTCTTCGTCTTCCGCCCCCACTGACAGAGTACACCGACTTTTTCCTCCTCCTCCTCCGCCGCCACCTCCTCCTCCTCCTCCTCCTCCTCCCTCATCTTCTTTTCTCTCCTCTCTCGTCGCCCCGACTCGCCTCGCCTCGCGTCGCTTCTCCCCGTCGCGCCTCGCTTCGTTTCTCCGACTCGTTGAAAAATCGTCCGTCGTAAACGGGAACAGCGGTTTTATTGTTCCACGGCAGACAATGCCCGGGAATATTATAAAAACTTTCCGACGGAATATATTAATGTTAACTCATCGCTTTACCGTTAGGCAAACTTTTCGGTCGAGCAAGCTTCTGGCGTCTTTGTGTGTGTGTGTGTCTCCGTTTCACTCTTCCTTCGTCTCTGCGACCGAATCCTCCCCCCCCCCCCCCCCCCCCCCCCCCCCCCCCTCGTTTCTTCCTCCTTCGTTCTCGCTTCTTTCCTGACTCTCCTTGTTTTTCCACTCATCCTTGTCTCTCCCTACCGCCGATGCTTGTTCCATTTCGCGACTTTAAATCACCGCGATGCTACACGCGCGTTTCTCGCGCGACACTGTCGTTTGATCGCGATACGATTCACCGGCCGAAGAATAGACTTCCTAGTTGAAACTTCACGCGTGCAGATTGGAGTGTCGATCGAAAGCGGGGTATCTGTGATAAAAAGTAGTTACCTGGCGAACGTCCTTTCCAAGAACTGCAAATCTTCTCTGTACGAGTATTTATTTATTTATCGATATACGGGTGTACAACACTTTAGTATACAGTCCAGCTACAATCAGTCGATTGTAGGTAACAATGTGTTGTATGATCTATGCCTAAATCAGAATTGGGAACTAAAGAAGTCCAGCGATACACAGTATGTATGTATATATGTATCTCGTGATCGGACAAACGTCCACGTGGATCGGTCAACGTACGCGGCGATCTAGCGATAGACACGGTGAAATGGAAGAATTCGTTTTGTCTGAAATTTAGAAGGGTATGACGCCCTCGTAATTATTCCAGCGGGGCGGAACCACCCGAGCGATCCACCACCCGCTCGAATTCAGGTCGTTTCGGGGCACTTTGCGCTCGAGGAGCGGAACGACTCTGAGCGCGGCGGTGGCCAAGCCACGATAAAGTTTAATGTATTCGGAATTATTAAAATATATTCCCGACTGCGTGGCGTAGATATTTTAACGAGCCTCGTCGTGCCGGCGTCTCTCGCGTCTCGGTACCAACCGAACAAATTATACTTATAACGACTTAGTTGAATTTATATCGCGCGTATATCTATACTCCCCCCTTCTTCTCCCTACGTTCGCGATGTCCGGCTCCCGTATCCACACGGACGACCACGGCGAACCAGAGACTCTCGAGACTTCCGTGGAGTTTGAATTCTTATGGTTGTTACCGTTTTGTTCGAGGGCTATCGGAAGAAACTCCGCGGAAGTACCTATATTCTTTTTCTTTTTCGATTCTCCTAAAAAGTAAAAGGAAACAAGGGGATATATATGTGTGTGTGTGTGTGTGTGTGTATTTATTATTACAGTTCTAACGGTTATCTAAACGCAAAGTCAAGAAAGATATATTAATATAAATAATAATATTTATATCCACGGGACAAAGCCCATTAATTAACAATAAGATTACATTATATAGGCGACAGGTCTATAAAGATATGCTAGCTATGTGCACCCACGAGTAAACTCGGCTTACACTGGGGCAAAAAAGTGGCGTAGAAGAAAAGTCTCCTACCACTTACTAAATTTATGACAAGTTCGGAAATAAATGTTAAACCGAACATTAATTTGGCATAAATTTCAATAACTCCCAAAACTAAATAGTAGGAGGCCCTTTCCCTAACTCACATTTTCCCCTAGCGGAAGCCGAGTCTGCTCGTGAGTGTACCTGTAGATAAGTGCCGTTGCGTCAAAGGGCAAGGAAACATTTTCGACAAAATCATCCCGCGTAAGCGTCGAAGCGAATCGGAGCTCTTCTCCCCAGCCGGACGATAACCGTTTCCAGCGCGTTCCTCCTCGTTGTAGGTATTCCGCGATCGAGCGATGATTTAGGTAGGTAATTATATTCGGTACCGCGAAGTGGGATTGCTCGCGCGGCAAACAATTAATTGCGAACGAATAGAGGAAGGGGCTCGGCCCCGCGGAATATTACCGCGCTTATTTTTCATCCGGCCTCCTCTCCGGCCGCGCATTTCGCGCCTGTTTTTAATATTACACCGTGGTCGCGAATGTTTTAACCCTCCTCCGCCAGCCCCGCCCCCCTCCCCTCATCCCGACCCGCTCTTTCGGGAAGCGGTATCGCGTCCGTAACGAATTTACGATATTAATTTGGCGTACCGCCTTGGCGATTTATTTGGTTTGGGGGGAAAAAAAAAAAAAAAAAAAAAAAAAAAAACAAAAAAAAAATGCTCAACGCCGAGAGAGCTGTTGCGATTTTGCTGGAAACCAGGCAGAGAGAGATGGTGACGGAGAAAAAGGGGTGGGGATCGAGGTGGGTAGTCGGAGGAGGCAAGCGGAGGGGAGGGGATAGCGCGAAGAGGGTTAGCCCTCGAGGGATACGCGACAATTCGCGAGCGAGCGAGCTCGGACCATCGTCGAAAAATGTACCGGTGTATATCTATACGCGAGCCTGGCGATAAAACGATAATTCTATAATTTATTCCCGTTGGTATGCGTGTATGTACGTGAGAATCGAGGCACAAACGTACACACCGGTCGCGCGTGTTACGCTTATACACGCGGCCCGTGTACCTATATATCGGGCCGCACAGTTGGCGTTAATATATCATCGGACGCATCTGCCCCCAACGACGCGTTTCAATATGTTCTACGAGTGTATAACCGTTTCTATAGAAATATTCCCGCGTATACCGCTAGCGCGTGTATCTCGATATCAATATGTCCACCCTTGCCCCATCCTCGCGGTTCCACGCCTAGCTGTATTTTCATTCGTCTTTCCGCGAGCGAAGTAACGGATCATCGTGGAAATTGACGATGATCTAGCGTGTCGGAAAAAGTGACGCAGGGCAAGGGCCTCCTACCATGCTCCTACCACTTGGTATTGGGAATTAGCCAAATTAACCGTTGCGACCCAACGCAGGTAGGCGATGGTCGTAACGCTCGTCCCGTCTTAGGCTGTCGACATGGTCACCAAACCGCCATAAACAGGGACTCCTGGACAGCTGCGCGTCACGTGCAAAACATTCGCGATCCTTAAGACCGTTCCTTATATTTCGGCGCTGACTTTCAGAAGTTCAAGAAACAATACATACGCCAAACCCCACTTCTTCCAACTCATACATTTTCCACCAATCACGAGTCGATCCGTTCCAGCAATCATCTACAATTCACTCTTTCACCAGAACACATTCAACAAGAACACATCGATCAGTCAGAACACAAACAATACACACATACATCACATTGGTAAGTTTATATTAAGTGTGTTACTAAGTTGTGTCAATCGTTTAAAACACATTACCGCACACCATCGCACCATCTTTCCAACGAGCCCCGTAGTATTAATTTACCAAAGAGCAGTGGTTAATTGCGAGCTTATCGCGAGTACGTCATTCGATTTAACATTTGTTTCGGTATCTGACGTTAATTTACCAAGCGATAGGAGGTCCTACTCTTGCGTCACTTTTTCTCCTACTTATCGTTTAAGTTCTGTCGTCGATTCATGTGGTCGTGGTTCACGAAATCGTTCGAGTCGATTCGTCGACGTCGGAGACGCGTGTCGTGCACGCGACTGACCGTTGTTAGTTCTTTTTTTCTTTTTTTCTTTCGACTCGATGATCGACGGATGCAGAGACACCTTTGTCGGGTATCAGTGGCGCACCTTTCACTCGGTCGGAGAAGCTGTCCGAGGTGACCTTCGTTGTCCGGTCTCTGTTACCCCTCTTCATCCCCCCACTCGTTTGGTCTTCGTGTCTGGTAGTTGCAATTTTGTATCGACCATTAGCGCCGTGGTCGGAGTGCGCGGCTTGATGGAAATTTATGACAACCACTTGATTGGGTTCAACGTTCCCCGTATGCTCTTCCCTCTGCTCCTTTTACCCCGTGTTCTCGAGGCTCCGAGATCTTAACGATCTCGACGACGATTAACCCTTGGAGGGCGGACGTTTCTAATGGTAATACAAACAGCTGAAGTCCCGGGCCGTTTGGACCCTAAATGCATCGCTTTCTTCTTTTTTCTTTTTTTCAAACGCAATTCTTTGTATCGTATCTAATTTTAAACAGATGGTAGCTTGAATTAGTTGTCGTTGGTTGTCGAGATAGATGATCCACTATGATTCGATGACTATGACATATGACTATGATTGACCTTGAGCGAAACTTATCTTTTTTTGTCCTGGAAACACGAGTGGAGGGTGGAGAAACATATTTGTTACCATGGAACGGCTAGATTGACCGATTTTCAGGTCTTTCGAAAGCGAACCACGACAATTTAGCGATCCTCTCGATTATTTGGAAAATATTATGCCAGGGCAGCTCAAATTCTCTGAGAAGGTTAGACGACGACCCTTCGGGTGCGTAGCAGAGTGTAGCACACGAATATATTGGTATTAACGAGAAGGGCGTTGCAGAAACACGGGAAAGGAATAATAGAAACGTCGAAATTGCCCTCGAAGACTCACGGCCGTTCGTGGCGTCGTTGCGCGCTGATTTACGCGGCCTCGAACTGCTGCCACGACAACGGAGAGGCGTGCACGCATCACCGAACTTTTTTTACAATTATTATTTTTCCACGTTTATTCCAGGCTCGCGTATTACCGGTCGTAAATTTTCCCTCCGAGGCACCGCTGGAAATCTCCCGGTCTCCAACGAACTGCCCTCCCTCTGTGCCCTCTCGTAACACCCGGTCGTCGAACACTCCGACTATCCGCGAGCAACAGTCGTCTTCGATGCTCCAACGGTTCGATCGGTCTGGCCTGTTCGTCCGCTAATGGAAACGTCGTTATGGTATTGGGTCGGATTAGCCGATCGAACGATTAATTCTCCGGCGATTTCATTTAATTAAACTCCCTTTAACGGGGCGTCGGAATTAAACGACGTTAAATTATCGCCGAGGCGCGTACTTAGAATCGTCTCGCGGCTTTAACGACGTTTCTACGAAGTGGTAGAAAAAAGGGGAAACTGGCCGGTCGAGTTCTGCGGTGTCTTCTTCGGTGCCTTCTTTGGCGTATTCCAAAGGAAACTACTCCGAGAGACACTCGATATTCCCGCGTGTATTCGGGACAGTTCGAGGTCCAAGCGGTTCTACAGATACTCGTAGAATATTTCGTCACGATCGAAATCGATGATTACTCGATCGAGGCTCGCGGGATGAATCGATAGCCAGAGAGAGACTGTGCCAGAACGGAGAGAGATTTGTCTCCTGTCGGAGTGGTCAGCCGTGGAATGTTCCAGAAATCGAAATGAAAACGCGGCCGGGCAAGCATCCATAAAAACCCTTTCGCCCCCAGCAATTAGCAATAAAGTTTTCATCGTTTAATAAAGGTCGGTACAAATAAATGGAACGATAAAAAATCGACGTACAATACGCGGGAGCGAGGGGGCGACTCTGTTCCTCCCCAAGAGCGCCGGGGACAGACGTATAATTCTCGGATGTACGTGCAGAGACTGTATCCCCGGTGAATGCGCGACCGTACCGCCAGATTTTCCGTGTCCGTTTTATCGTAGCCCCGCTCGGCTTTACGAGATCGACGTTTTATTTCGTTTATTGTGTATTAAAAAACGAAATATATATGCGCCCGCCTCTTCCATGGCGTTCGTTTCTCGCGGTATCGATGGATTCTCGTTCGTCCGCCCGGAAGCAAAATCGATGCGCGTGTCCCCGTTCGTGCGACCAACGTGGATTCGGACGCCTTCTCGATCCATGGATCCTGTAGATCGAGGACTGTTAAACGGTTTTACCTGTTCTGCGAAAATTTTTCGTAGGATAAGTATTTCTCGAATCGCGCTCTATTTACTTGTCCGAACGTTTGTCGTTCGCCGCACTCCGTAGCATTCTCTATCTCTATCGGGCAAAATTACACAAGAGCAACGGAATCCGTGGAAAGGAAAGGAGGATGCCTATGAACGGTTTAACGAGGCGTGGAGAAAAAGACGGAAAAACACGGGAGCAAGAGGGAAGTGAAAAAAAAAAAAAAGAGTCAACGGACAGACGAGCCGAGTGGTAGCGGAGATATTTCACCCGCGGCTACGCGGTGAGAACACGCGTGCGTCCGTGCGTGTACCAACGGCCACGGCTGAGAAACATGGGGACGAAGCGAGGAAACGTGAATGGAAGAGCCGCGGGGCACGCCGGGAGTGAAAGCCGGAAAAATATGTCATCGTTTCATCGACAGTCATCACAAAGAACCGAACGAACGAATGAACGGACGAACGGATCGACGAACGAATCGAACGAGCGATGAACCACCAACCAACGTAGAAACGATTCGTGGCGTCGAACCGTGGGCACCGTATATCGCTGGGTTGCGTCCACACATGTGTGCGTGTGTGCGTACGTGCGTACACCGTTCGTGCACGTCTCCCCTTCCCTCGATTTCTTTCACCGTGCACCTTCCCACCCCCTTCTATCCTCTCTTTTTCCCTTCTCCTGCATCTCCAACCTCCGTCTCCGGTCTCCTGCACCACACTCCACCTCCGCATCTCCGTCGATGCAGTCATTGTGCGCTGCTCATCCCGGTGTATTGTCATACGAAACAATGATTTCATAAAAATACACTCGCGAGCATGCCTGACTGCGTGCGTGCGTGCGTGCGTGCGTGCGTGCGCGCACTCTCTACTCAGCCACTGGCAGAGAAGTAACCCACGGGATGCACGAGTTATGGGGGTGGGGAAGCCCAAGAATACCGATCGAGGAGCGCTCGATTTACGAGGAAAATACCCGCTTGGCTCTGGAGACGCGCGGTAAAGAAACAAGCGGAGACGCGTGTGTAGAGAAGTAGGGAGAGATGCAATAAGGAATAAAGGAAGATCCTTTTTTAAGCATAAAACATCTTTAATCGAAGGTACTCGGAAAACGAAGAATTTGTTTGATCTTACCATCGTGGCGGGGAATATCGAAAGCAATCATTCCATCGTTTTCCCTCGAAATCGGCAACGCCGTTTTCAACGGTGCGCGTGCGTATCGACCTCGGTTTTTTCGTCGTCCAGTTCCCTTGCTGTTACTCTTTGCTCGGCGAAACGAATCGGCCGCGAAAAAGTGGAAAACGAGGTGGGAGTGCGCGATAGGTTGACCGACGCCACGACGGGTTCGATATCGCGGAATATCGGGATATCGAGTATCCGACATCGAGAAATTCTTCGGTTTAACGCGGCACTGCCGTGAAAAGTTCGGCTCGACACAGGGCCGGAAGGTTAAGGGGGTGAGTAAAAGGGACGAGGCTAGGGGCGTTTTTCGGGCTTCGTGACGCCGTATGCAACAGGTTATAGTTTTTGGCACTTTCTCAGTCTTTCCTCGCCCTCTGTCGCTCTCCTTCTCTCTCTCCCTTCCTCTCTTAATCTCTTTCTGTCTCTCTCCGACTCCATCTCTGTCTCCCTTCACTTCTATTTCGACTCCTCTTTCTTTCGCTCGTGCTCTTTTCCCGCGTTATTCCGTTCACGGAATTTCCGTTATTCGACTCCCGTTTCCTCACCGTTTGGGTCCCGCGACGTTTCTTGCGGGAGATCGTGCGAAAAAGTGAGTCTTTTGTCGCACAGGCGATCCGAGCATACGTTACAGGACTGAATATGCAGATTCGGGATATAGAGGGAATCGTGTCCTCCCGAAATCAACGACATTGTCCGATAGTTTGCCGCGCTGTTATCACGAATAAATTGTTTCAACGCGTTTGGGAATAGTGTTCCTTCTTTCTTTTCTCTCTTTTCGAGGAACGAGAGATCAGTTTCCCGCGATCGTGGAAGTGAAGTTTTTCAGTTAATGTTCAAT
Organism: Dufourea novaeangliae; assembly: GCF_001272555.1. Classification (NCBI taxonomy): domain Eukaryota; kingdom Metazoa; phylum Arthropoda; class Insecta; order Hymenoptera; family Halictidae; genus Dufourea; species Dufourea novaeangliae. The sequence continues at coordinate 1,864,153 of NW_015373896.1, read as the reverse complement.
CGAGATCCGAAGAGATCGAGATGGTCTCGAGGAATGGGATGATCCGAACGCGGGGCGATTTTCCAAGCGGGGGAGGGGCCTTGGCACCGTGTCTGGGCGAGAACGGGTACCGAGGGTGGAGCGGACCGAGCGGTCGGAAGGATCGACGAACCTCGGATGGAACTGGAATTTTCGTTTGTCCCCTTTTCCGCCCTTGCTTTCGTTTCTTTTTTTTTTTTTTTTCGTCGAGCGAGCCCTCGCGGCACTGCGCCGCGTCGAAAAAAAGCCCGATTTTTTCCTCGCTACACTTCTGTGTTATTTGCTTTATGGAACGCCTGTTACAGATAAATATAATAGGCATTCATCGCCGCGTATTGTCCCCGACGAAGCGCCGTGCGCGCCGGGGCTTTTACATTTTTTTTCCCCCCCCCCCCCCTCAGTTCCTACCCATTTTTTTTTTGTTTCACCGCCGCCACCACCACCTCCTACACCACCACCACCACCGGTACTAGCATCCCTGGCAGCACCGCACTAGCATCCTACCGCCACTACCACCGCCACTACCACCGCCACCGCCGTCGCCACCATTGCGGGACCCACACACGCGGTGCACGCGAGCTCTCATTTTTATTATTCGCGTTTTTTGGAATTTTTCCAGTGGCGCCCAGCATTGTTTCACGGTTTGTCATTGTTATACGCCTACATCCTGCCAAGCGAGAGAGAGGCGAGGGCTCTAGAACCGGGATCCACCGAGCCCCACAACGCGACCACCCTCCTCTACCACCTCCGCCTATCTCTCGCCCCTGTACCCATTCGTTCCCCCCCCCCTACCTCCTCCTACTTCTTCCCCCCTTCCAGCGGTTATCCTACCGCTGAGCTAACACATACGGCACCCCCTTGTTCCTCCACTCCGTCCCCCGAACCGACCAACCCCCGTTCTGGATACCATCGCGCGTTCCTCTGTGTCGCTGCGTTTCTCTTCTGCTCTTCCGCGGATCACGATCGCGATCACGATGATGACGGCCGCCACCGCTGCGAACCCATACGAGACACTACCTTCGCGATGACGACTGCCGTAGCGTCGACGAGCCAAGTTGTGGATGAGGTAGTGGATGACGATGACGGGTACCACGATTTCCGCCCCGCCCCTGTACCGATATGCCGCGGGAACAGGGTCTGGGAACCGACGAGGGGTGCCCATCGCCTGCCTAGCTAACGGGGGCCCTCTGATGACTGTCGAATGACTTCGGGCGTTATTGATTCCCGGCATCGTTCGTCGCGGAAAACGATCCTTCCTGCCAGTCGCCGGTCCATGTGTAACATACTCCTCCCCGCCTCGTTTCGCCTCGCCACCATCCAAGTATATAAAACACCATCTTTCGGTCCTCCCAGCTCGTCTACGCGTCCATCGTACATTTTCTCCTTTTGTGCCAGCTCGTCGATCGTTCGCCGATTCTTCCTTTGTTTCCTGTCGACTGTTTGCCCCACGAGTCGAAGAATCGAACTCGTTTTTTCGTCTCTCTGGTTCGTTCCGCGCACTCAAAATTGCGTTACCGGTTAAATTGCACGGTAACGACAGACGTACAGTCAGCGTCTAAACGATTAATATTTTGTTACGCATGAAATATCCGTGGACCATTGCCAGGGCGGAGGGACCAATCGGTAACGATCTTTTCGTGGATCTAGAGGCGTTCACATTTCGATCAAAAATCCACGGTCGAAAAGGCCTGCGAGGCGGAGGATCCGTCGATAATCCGAGAAACGAGAACGAAATCGAAAATAAATGTCCGCGGTACGTCGGCGAGATCGGCCGTTAAAATCGTCCGGTGAGGAACGGCCAATTAAAGTGACGATTCCGTGGGATCGTGCCGCGTGTCGAACAAAGAGAGACAGATAGATAGAGATGGAAACGGGAGCGGTATCTCCGGGCGATGCCCGATCCGATCGTGAATCCGCTGCGATCGGTCGCCGCCGTAGTATGATAAATACGATTCGAGCATCGACGCGATCGTAGAGGGCCGAAACGATAGCGGGAGCTGCGAGCCTCACACCCCAAATCGTCGCACGAAATACGCACGGGTCCGCGATAAACGAACGCACACGCGTCCCTTCTCTCTCTCTCTCTCTCTATCTCCCTCTCCCTTTCTGGTTTGTCTCTTTCTGTTCGACGTCCTCGTTGTGCCTCGCGCCATTAAGTATACCCGCTGCGTTTATCATTTCGGCTTTACGTTTACGGTTACGGTTACGATTCTCGACGGTGACTCGCGTGGTCTGTTTTTCCCGCCACCCTTGTCCAGCCTGGCAGCCTAACCACCCTCCTCGTAGCCTGCCTCCCTTCTCCCCCCCCCCCCTATCCGATCTACCGGGTATTATCGAGGCTCGTCAACGAATCGCCGAGCGATCGGAATTCGAATTGCACCCCCCTCACGGTTTTTGTTCGGTCGCGATCACCGTGATTTCCACGTGCCAAGCATTATTCCGCCCTGATTATTACTCGCGTGAAATTACTACGCGCGTTCGGGAGGCTCGAACAGAAACGACAGCTTCGATGCTGCTACACAGGTGGTCCGAAGGTAGTCAGCGCTCGATCGCGAAGAGGCCTGGCGGTAAATAAGCTTCTCGGTTCCTCACATATGGATTACGAAATTCACTCTCGGGTGCGTTCGTTTTTTTTTTTCGTCCGATTCACGCTACGTAGCAGGAAGCCGGTCGACCGGACTAATCTCTCGTTTCCGACATTTCGACGACCGGTCGTGTTCCGGTCGATCCTCCTTTTTTTTTTTTTATTCTCTCTTTACGAGAACTCCCATTTCGCTACCTCCGACGCGCGTCCCTGTGTACCGTCGGTCTTTTGTTTTCTTTCCGTTCGGCTCGACTCCATAATTTCGTCCCGACCGCGATGGGAAACGCGGTCTCCCGTTCAGAATGGAGTGTGACGAGCGGCGATCTCTTCGGTTCTGGTCCCCTGCGCAGAAAAGCACGAAGAGCGGGATAATCGGCCGGCTCGATCGAATCCTCGATAAAACGCCGATAGAAAACAGGACGTTGGAGGGACACAACGCGTACTATGCGGCCGTGTTCTCCCTTCTGGCTGGCAGCTGGCGGAACGGCCGCGTGGGCCCGAGTAACCAGGAGTTAACCAGCTTCAGCTTCCTTCCGGATGACGGTACGCGAGCCAACAACGTGGTGGTTTTCGCTCCAATTTCGAGCCGTTCCTCTATGATTCCTCGATTGGAAGTAACGCCGTAGGGAGCAGCGTCGAGAGGTTTGAACAGCCAAGGCGGAGGGAGAGAGAATTGACCTCGCATTATCGGCCGAGGCGATATTTGCACTCCACTCGTATTCGCGCGCCTGGCAACGCATCGACGTACGTTGTACGTACTCGCGTGCTCTTTCCATCGTTTTTTCTCTCGCTTGAACCTCCTGCCAACTTGCAAGCATACGCGGTGCTCGGACTACAATCGTCTCCGTCAAGGGAGAAACATCGTTGGGGTTGTTCCTTAACGGTGGAGGAAGAAGTTTCGACCGTTAATTCGTGGGGTTCTATGCGGAACGTGTGTTCTTCTGGACAAAGACGCGATCGAGGTAGAATCGAAGGTCTCTGTCGCTGTTAAGACTCCCGGTAGGGATGTTCGATTTCGACTGGATTGTTCGGAAGATCGGGGGTTCGTTTTACCCCTTTTGGGTGACATATACATCGACGGCCAAAAGTATGGGATCAGGTCTGATAATTAAAGAAAGAGGAAAATATTATTCTACAAGTGATTTCTGCATTTACCGATACCGTAACTTTTATTTTATCGTAACAGAATAATCAGTTACTGTTCCGTCGATCATGAATTCTGGTCCCACATTTTTCGACGATAGTTTACGCGTTGTACAAGGCTGGGACGTGTTGCTTAAGAGAATCAATCTTCCGACGAATCGAAAGGAAATCGAACAGAAGTCGGGTACAAGTCTTTTGCCTTTGGTTCTATCCCTTAATCACTTGGGTTCCATACGATTTTGGTTACATATATACGGATATATAAAAATATTAGCACTCTATCGTCGCGGATATCGGCTACTACCGAATCGAACGGTGGCAGAAGAGGATGTCTGTGCGTTCGGAAATCGAGAAAAAGGTGACGATGGTAGATTGTGGAGGAGATTGAACAGCGTAGAGGACGAAAAGAGGAAAAAGAAAGGAGAGAAGAGAATGGTACTCGAGGTTCGCGTCCGTGTTGGTTCGATGCGTGCTCGTCTGCGCGGGGGCCGCCGTTGCAGCTTACGGGTTATTCAAATGAACGGTAAAAATCATCCATAACCGAGGGTAGAAGGCACCCCCGGTATTGGTTATATTTAAATGGGTTTAATGCCCCGGCCGTACCCTCGACCAGCCGGCAACCGTCCTGCGTCTATCCTCTCTCTTTCTCTCTCCCTCGGCCGCGATCCGTTCTCATCCTCCGTCGCCACCTGCGTTCCACCTCCTGCACCCTTTCTCCGCGGCCCAACCCCCCACCCGTGCGGCGGCTCGAGGGTTAAAGTACGCCGTCGATAAAAAGCAAGTGTGCCGACGCGGTGGAGGAGGAAGGGGGTGCCGGAGCAAAGACGGGGGAGGGACGTAGAGACAGAAGGAGGAACGCGACCGCGTGGAAAAGAGAGGTTCGAAACGGAAAGGGGTAGGGAGGGGGTTGGCGAGGGGGCTCGAGGGAAGTCGGTGTCATTTTCATTCTTCCGCCTTTCTCTTCCTCTTCTCCGGCACCTTTTTTCCTTCTACGCCGGCTGTACTCTCAACAATTAGGTATATCTCGGGCCACCCTCGACATTGTTTTCGCGGCATCTCGAGTGAGCTTTTCGCTCGAGATTCTTTCCACGCGGCGACTGCGGCGGCGGCAACGACGAACCTCGTATCCTCTCTCCCTATCCGTCTACTCTTTTTTTTTTTTCTCTCCTCTCCTCCTGTTTCCGGTGCTCGGGGTGGCCACGATCGTGCGCGCTCTTCGACGCAACGACGAAGGATCGGGAATCCCCACCTACGCACGGTCCCTTTTGCCGTTTGAACGACGAACCTCTCGTTTCCGTCGCAACGGTTCCGCGAAGGAACTACTCTCCGGCTTGTCTCCGTGCTCCCGAGTTCGCTTCTGTCTAGCGCTGCCGTCGACGCTGCGGCGAAGTACCGAAAAAAAGGAACGAAAAAACCAAATATTTTTTCATCGAGACGGCAGGAGGGTTGCGCGGCGATTCGGTAGCGCGATCTGCCGCTAATCCGGCCTCCGCAAAACGGTATCGGATTTTTGCGCCGTTTGCGGCTCTGGCAAAAAAGGCGGAAAAATCGGCGCTCGCCAAAAAAAAAAAAAAAAAGTTCAGAGATACGCGAAGAGACGGCTGCGATAGGGATATGGAGGCGGCGGGTTGGCTGTTTTGGGGGAGAGGATCCGCGAGCAGGGGGAGGGGCAACGGACGCGGACGAACGAAAAGCCGTCGATCGGATGCGGAAACAAAAATTGCGTGTAGCTGCCGGGCGACAATAATTGAAACGGCGCGTAACACCATCCGAATCCTCGAAACCCATTTTATATTTTAATCGCACCTCGATAGGCTCGTCGCGACCCTCTCTCCTCCTGGCTCTTACACCCTGCTGCGTTCTGTCTCTACGTAAATGTATCGCGAACATGTTTCCAACTGTCTCTTGTCTTCGAAACAGCGAAGAAGCGTCGATCGTATACACCGTGCGGCCGAATAATATGTATAATCGGGTACGAGGTGATTCCTTGTGAAAAAATAAGAACAAAATATGGAATAACATTTGTTTATTTAAAGCTTAGTTTTCGAGAAAATCGACTTCGAATATTAATCCGAAACACGTACGCTCACCATAGTGTAAGTAGAAACGGAGTGCCATGAACAGACGCGCTAGCCAGACTCATTCAATTGCTCCTGTACCTATCAGATTTTCTCGAAAACGAAGCCTTAACCGAACAAATTTTATTCCATATTTTGTTCTTACTTTTTCATAAGGAATCACCCGAACGATACAATTTTTTCATTTGAGGCTTAGTTTTCCGGAAAATCTGCTGGATACGAGAGCAATTGAACGAGTGCGCTAGCGCGTCTGTTCATGGCACTCCGTTTCTACTTACTACTGTGGTGAACGTACGCGGTTCAGATTCATACTCGAAGTCGATTTCCTCGAAAACCAAGCCTTAAACAAACAAATTTTATTCCATATTATGTCTTTATTTTTTCATAAGGAATCGTCTCGTCCCGTTTGTACATATTATTAAGCTGAATCCATCGGCCCGGGCAGTTAATCGTAGAAACTTCGAACTTGAACTGATCATCGTCGTCGTGTCCCCATACAGAATCGTATTTATGTTTGGGTGGATATCGTGGAATTCAGCCGAAACGAGTACATGTACAACGAGGTCAGTTATAAATAATCGTTGGCGCCAAAGATCGTTTAGTAATTCATGGTCCGTTCGACGCCAATCCTTCCATTGTCGATCGAACCTATCCGATTGGCAGTCCTCGAGCAGAACTTTGCCGCTCCGTCCTCAGCCTGTTGAAGTTTCATTTAGCATTCGACGCTTAAACGACTTGGTTGTATAGTCGCCTGACCTGTTAATCGATCGGTAACCGATTGCTCGGATAGAAACTGCTCAATTGTTCAGGACATATCCGCGATAATTGCGGTAATAGCGCCGCTGTCTCCTGCAGCACGAGTTGCGCGTATGTACATGCCCTGAAGATCTTTGATCGACGAGCAGAACGGATAGGAGCAAAGTCTTTCGAAGTTCTCGGTAACAATTCGACGAACTGTCCGACGATTAAGCTGTCGGGGACAACGATATAATCAAATTCCTGTCGTCGAGGCGATCGACGTTAATACACGCGTAATGCAGCCGTTATTCATTGATTTCCTAATCGTTGCGTTTCGAGATCACGGAAAATAATTATGATGCTAGAACAGGGAGAGGAAGAAAAAACTCGAAGGAAAAACTTAGTCAAGATTACGGAACACGCGGCGGCGGCGGCGGCGAGGGCCGTTGAAAACGATTTTCCGTTCCTCGATGGTTGCACGCCAGTTGAGAAATCGATTTCTACGCGTAACACGTAATTGCGTTAATACATATTTACGTCCGTTCGCGTTTCACTGTAATTTATTATTTCTGCGCAATATTATACACATATAATGCAGCCTCGAGGTCGAGCGCGCGCGCGTTCCCAACCGCCGCGTAGGCGAAACTATCCGAGCTTCCGAGGCTGCCGCGTCGTCGCTCGTTAACGCAGCATCGACAATCGTATTAATCGATCTTTTCTTCTTTTTGTTGCAGGTGAGTACGCGACAATGGAATACCAGAGCGGCGGAGCCAGGTGTCAGGCTGTTTTAGCGCGAGTAAATCATATCGATCACCCTTACCGATTTCATCCCTCTCCCAATGAACACATTCGAATCTTCGAACCGAAATCGACTCTAGTTATTGCTAGCTTTTCGTTCAGTCGTCGAAAACATCGAGACAAACTGTTTACGGGAGAGAGCAGGAGTTCACCAGGTGTCTGATTAGAATCGGACCGTAATCGTAAAGATTTAACCGCGAGAGTAGCAGGGAAACTGGTAATTCCTTATTTACGATTTTTCATATGCCGAGAATCGTAGACACCCGGCCGCGTCCGTCCGTTTCTCGCTCGGGATATATGAATAAACATTAAATTCCTCTTTATTCCTTTTAATAACTTTTTATACTTCATATTTTATTAATGCGAGACATTCCAATCGGGCCACGGCACGACGACGAGTTGCGCAACGTGATTTGCGTTTCAATAACGCTCGTACGTACTCGCTGCTCCGTGCCTTTTCTTGGTCCTCCTCCTCCTCCTCGTCCCCCTCGTCTTCTTCGTCTTCTCTCTGTCTTCTGTGTCGCTCCCTCGTTTCTTCGTCGGTGTCTTTGTTGCTCTTTGGACTTACTTTTTTCCCCTCCTGCCGTTCCTGTTCGCTGCCACCCGTGTTCGCCAGGGAAAAAAGAGTTTGGAATCCGTGGGGGGTTTGCCCCCGAAGCGGATCGCAGTCCCGAAGCGTCCGTTTATCGTCCACACGGTGACGAATGGATGACGCTTTCGCGAAGTTTATGTATTTCACGGATTACGTGTTTCGTTGGTTCGAGGACTTGTGTTGGGACGAGGAAAAGCTTCTCCGAGGATCCGTTCGCTTATTCGGATTATTCGATTCGGAAAAAGTGACATGCACGTTCGAAATCGCGTTGGTGAGACGCGGTTATTGGAGACGCTGACTCTTGTGAGATGTGGTTGTAGCTATTGTCGGTTCAGTGACTTACGCGAATTGTTCCTGCGGTTGGGGGCAATCGTATTGGACCGTGATTCGCTGGACGCAACGGGATAGAACGGAAATTATTTATTTAGAATTGATGAGCAAGGCCTAATACAATGAATGATTAAAATACTTATGACGTGATAGCGTTTCTATGATACGATATATTAATCGTTGAATTAATTGGGATAGTTTATATTTAAATTATGATACACTACCTGAGGAGAAATCTATATTATCAAAGTATAAACTAATGCATTTTATTAATCGATTGATAATCGGGTCAATAGATCCGTATCTAGGAAATCTCGAGTCTACGAAATCGTGCGCGTACGAGCGCTTAGAAGCTCGGACGGTCCGGCTTCGAAAAGAAACGAACAGCCAGAAGGTCGAGGGGACACGGAGAATCCGAGGGGGCAGGAGGTGGAGGAGGATCGGGTGGAGGTACGCGTGCAGAAAGAGGGTAGAAACGACGTAACTGTATTGGCCCTGCACGGTGGCTGGATTTTAATCGAAGCGCAACGTATAAAGTTGCTGAAAATCAGATTATCTCTGCTCCTCCTGCTCTTCGTCCTCTCTCTCTCTCTCTCTCTCTCTCTCTCTCTCTCTCTCTCTCTTTCCATGTCTCTCTTTTTTCCCTTCTCGATCCTTGCTTTCCGGTTGGTCACGACTGCTAGCCATTTTTTATTCCCAGAGTTTTTTATCCCGTGGATTTTTATCGATGCCTGCAAATCAAACGGCACATCCGCCACGGTCGAGCCGTTCCTGCGGACTCTCGAATCAACTCTCGAACGTTTCGACTAACGAGAAATCGGTACGGGCCCGAGCGATGCTTTTAACGGGGGGTCGTGTCTTGCAAATGCGCCGCTCATCGACAGAGGGGTGGGGAGCGATACGCCTGTCCGATCGTCGGATTGGAAAAGAATTTTTCGTTTCCTCAGATTGTTCGTAATTGTTCGCGTCGCTTCGAGGGCATAAATATGACGTTACAGACTTGACACGCAGCTCAGTCTTGTTCGTTTGTTTTTCCAAGAACGCGCGCGCGCAGATTTCCCGAGGCGTTCCGCACACGATTCGAAGGAGTTAATGGAATGTCGCGTTGCCGTCGACCTTCGCGAGCGACGACGTCTTACTACTCGAAAGCTAAACGTTCGATCGGCTCGCACAAATCCCGACGTGGCTAGAAAAGATTCCGAGGATGAATTTTTCGAGGATCCCCGAACGATCGGGTAAGTCGTTGAACCAATCGCGACACTGTTTTCCCACCTCGTCGCGGAGGACGAAAACGGGTACAATACTTCGTGGATATTTTTGCCCGGCCGTGATCTTTAATGCATCCGCGAATGTCGAAACGTGTTCGGCTATCTTGTTAATGCGTTAACGCGGGTACCGAATTAACCGTGTCTGAATAATTTACCACAGCCCGAACGTCTTCGTTCCGTTGCTACATTTATCCTATTAACATCCTATTCCCGTCGAGAACGCGGAGCAGATTATCCAACGAGTTCGTTTGTTTTAGTTTTTCTAATTAGTCGAATCGTAACAATCTCGAGGAGCTTTAAGATTTCAAGGATTCGAACGTTGTCCATCTGTCTCGAAGAATCGATTAGATTTCTTTTACCAACGACCACGCTCACGGACAATTATTCTCTCCCGGTTGAGAATCCACGAGGCAATAATAATTTTTGCGAGGGAACGCGGGGGAAGGTTAAGGGGACAGCCCTCCGCCTGGAACGTTACAGTATTATTTTTAATAACGGTCACCGAGAAACGGGGACCCGTACGCCATTACGTTACGCGGTAAATAATAAACGTTTATAAGGCCTTGGAAGTTATTATACAATATATATACGTTCGTATACGCCCGATGCCATTACGGGTATCGTATATTATTAATGCAGCGACTCTCAACCGAGCTGGAGGCGTGCGCGCGCGAGCGCGCCCGCAGCGACTCGAGCTATTCCATTCCGCTCGATTCTTCGACCGGCGGGTCTCCGTAATCTTTTCCTGTTTCCACTCCTTGTCCCCTTGTTTTCTTCCCTTGTTCTTACCTGTTCGCCATCGGTTCGTTGGAATCGCGTATCAGCCGGTGAACCTATTCGGAACGCGAAATTCATAAACATAAATCGCGAGCCAACAGTGACTACGATCGGTGACGTTCGCTTCGGAACGGAAAATATCCGTCAAGGTGAGTCGGGCGTGAAACTACACTCGCTTCCAGACATAATTATTATACATATCGTGCGGTGGCATAATTTCGCTGACGGATAATTAAACGTTTCGCGAAAATAATAGCAACTCGAGGCGACCTCCGCCGAAATCCATTTTCTTCTCTGTCCGAGACTCGGTGCTTGCTCGCATCTTCGATTATCGAGAACGATCCAAATCCTCGAGAAAAACCGGGGAATCGTGTATTCCACCGAAGCTTCCGCCGAGAAGCCAGCAGCGAGAGAAGCGAGCAGAGATACGAAACGAAACCGCGACGGCGAAGAAGCTCGTTACGCGGACAATAAGTTTCGGTAGAGACGAGGCAAACTAATTGCGCAGTTATTTAGTTAAGATAAGACTCCCGCTCGGCTTCACGGTCGCTCTCCGGCTAGATGGAGATTAGGCGAATCACATTATTTTACGTGTAACACACGCACGCGGCGCAAACGATACCGCAGGCGAAAGTATTTTTTTTTTTTCTTCTTTTCTTTTCGTATCAATATTTATTGTATAACGATAAGATTATATGGAATTTGTTAATGCGCCCGGCTCGTATTTATATTGTTACGTCACGCCGCGACGGCGGCCTGAGCCCCGACCGTACGGCGAGACAAGCCTCTCTTGTGTCGAGTAAAACACAAAAAGCGGTTCTCATTCGTGGTTCTAACTTGCCGCTTCTTCATTCCGAGTTTTTTCGGGAACGATCGAACGTGGATTCTACGAGCTGGCTATGACGGATGACGCTTCGATCTCGACGGTGGCTGGTCTTTTCTCTTGCGTTGGTCGCGAAGGTGGACGATATCGAACGTGAGCATAACTGTGTGTGTCGGAGCTGGTGTAAAACGTCGAATCGTACGACATTATTGATAAACGCGTAGCCGTCTCGTCGCGGTAACTATGGTCTAGGCTCGCGAGTGACGTACATAGGCGACTATCGGAGGAAACGTGGAGGGAAATAGAGGGAATAGATCGCGTTTGGTGGGAGTGGCCGTGAAACCAGGAAAAGAAAATCACCGATGAAAACTAGACGAACAAAGGAGACCAGGTGAAAGGTGATCCAGAGGGCCAATTACACACATCGTACACCCTCAGCTAGGTTCCGCAGGATCCTTCTTCGGGTGTCCAGTCGATCGAGAGTTCGAGCCTAATTAAAGATTGCCTGTCGACGCGATCGGCGAGCGTCTTAACGAGGGTAATTTTCCGGGAAACTAAGTAAAAAGTGGAGAAGGGCAAAGATCGAGATAGAGTCGCCACCCTCCTGTACCAACGACGACTTTCTCTTCTTTTTTTTTTTTTTTTTTCGTTCACCGTCGAGGAACTTCATCCGGCGGATTAAAAAGAATCTCTCTCGGGCCGGCAATAACGAGAGGCGCTTATCGATCGATAATAATTTAATGATAGTTATTCTCGAGGCGCGGCTGTTATTTCTCTCGAGGCGCGGCACCGGCTAAAATATTTTTGTTTCGTTCTGCTCGTCGCCGGCTGGAAAGTCGATTCGTCACGACCTTCCGCGTAGAAAATACGCTACTTCATTCTCGTCGGCGAAACACACAGGGCCGGGGTAGAGCCGTGTCTCTCGCGCGCACGTACAGACGAATGCACGCACACGCGCGTGCATTCCCGGCTTCGAGAGAGAACGGCGGTACAGCGGGGGAAACAGAGACAAATACACTCTAACGGTGGAGGAGAAGGGGAGGTTCGGTGAAAGAGAAGGACGGGAGTCGGAGCTAGGGACACCTACGTCTTCGGTTACGCTCGTACGTGTGTACCGCGAGCGAACGGTCGTCTGTGTGTGAGTACGCGCGAGGGTACTTATATATAGAATTAAATATACGATACATTATTCATTTTAAGTTCTTTCTCCTTGCTTGTCCGGGGATCGTATGTATTACGCGCACACAAACGTTTCCGTCGAAACTTACGAGCGCACGCGAGCGAGCGAGAGAGGGCACAGTTATAACTTTTTATTTTAAAGATGGCAGCGTCTCATTTGCAATTCTATGCAGGACGTCGATACGCCTGATTTATCGTTACTATACTTACACCGGGTCTGCGCGCTTCTGCCACAATTTATATCGAGAATACGGACGACCATCGTACATACGTCTGTACATGCCTTGGGCGGCTCCGCGGCGTACACTTATCCGCGATATTTTCCCGATCTTCGATGCTTCTTTCGATGTCCATTCGATTCCCCCGTCCCATTCGCCGACGACCACGGACCGGAAGTTGTCGTCGAGACTCCGAGAACGGTTGCGTGGAATTCAGCACTCGTACACGGATCGAAAGAATACCTTCGTGTCGTGGATTAAGAGATTACCGATCGACGTTCACAAGTATCGTTTGACGGGTGCAATTACGGGAACGACTAATCAGGAAAACGAGCGGCCGTCAATCTTCCAACGATTCCAAGCGTCAGACCACGTGCCAGCCGATCGCGACGCACCTCTCTCGTCCGCTGCGAGGAGAATTCCGATAGGAGAGCAAACTGTCGGATGGGAGGAGCCGGCGACGTTTGATTTTTCCTGAAATTTTATTCACCCCCGGGGGAAGAATCCGGAATATCGGGAGCGATCGGTCTCGATGCTAGTCGATGAATCTATCGGTACAGCCTACAGTAAAAGCTGCGTGAGAGTTGGATGGAAAGTGCCTCGTGAGAGTTTCTACTTTATCCCCATTGAACCTACCAAGTGCATAATTTGTTGCCAAGGTTCAAGCTTTGGGCAAAATATAGATTTGTGGGGTGTTTATAATTTTATTCGGTGCACCGTGAAAGTTTTACAGCAACCCCGAGTGTCAAACTCTCACAGAGTCTGTACTGTATTTGACTGTTGCTTGAGGGACGAAAACGAAAAACACAGATAGCATGGCGAAAGGTGCACATATCGAGGGAACTAAGATCGACCTTGATCGACGGGTCTAACTCGTAAGAGAAGTAGATCGTAAAAAAAAAGTCGGCAATAAAAATGGTAATGCACCGAGTAATACGCGCATAATACCAGCCATTATCCACGCGCGTCTTCCTTTATTATCTCCTTTATACTCGATACAGTACGGATCGTAAAGATCGCCGGTAATAAAAAGTATTATTTTGTGCTCCGTCGTATAGACGGAGACGGTCCTGGGCTGCTGCTGCTGCTGCTGCTGCTGTTACGGCGGTCTCATGCCAGTCCGACAGAGACGCAGCTTAACGAACCCGTTTTAATCGCGCGATATCACGGTACGGATAAAAAGTTCTCTTTTCAATGAGGTACTAATTACGTTTGGTGGGATGGTCGAGTCGAATCTCTATCTCCGTCGCGGGGTGGGATAATTAAGCAACGGAACGAGGCAGCGTGGCTCGCAACTTCTTCTAGTTTGTCAACGGGTACAAAGTTTCCCCTTTCGCGCGGTTAGGATACCTGGGGGAATGGCAAAGGGGACAGAGAAATTGTCGTCGAGGGAGAAAAAGAGGAACAGGGTTCGGAAATTGGTCGAAAGAGCGGACGGAATGACGATCGAAACAGTCCCTAACCTGTCCCGTTCGACGGCAGCTCGCGCGCTATTGTTCGACTTATCGGCCTCCGCCACGTGCTTTACATAATGGCAGTGTCGAAAATGCGGTTTAACGATATCTAAACACGAGTACTCGGCCGTTTTAACTGGAAACGCGCAGGGGGTGGCACTGACGCGGGAAACAGAGAACATCGTTCGCTAGCTCGCTCGTTCGTTCGTTCGTTCGTTCGTTGTGTTTTCCGCTGGCGAAATCCCCTTCGGTAGAGAACGTTCTGAACTGGATACATTGCGTTTTCCCCTACCCTCTATCACGCGTACCCGTGCATACAACGAAAAAGAGAGAGAGGGACGATGAGACAGGGGGTGAGAACGAACAGAAATGGGTACGCGTTCGCAGTGATGCGCTGCGAGAAACAGATATCGGTTTACATCCGAACAATTACTGCCTTTTACCGGCCCCAAAACGTTATGCTAATTGGTTCGGTATCCGCGAAACGGTCGACCGGAGAAGCCTTAAGCCGTTCTCGAGGCCGAAAATTCGCGGCGCTAAACGAGACGGTGCTCGTTCGTTCGGCGACCTACGATTTCCCCTACGACACGATCGTTCGTTCCCTTTTTTTTGCGGTCTCCGTGACACTCGAACCATCAAGATTATCAAGGTTTCGACGAATCTGGGGAAATTGTAGTCGCGACACAGAAATCGGAGGGGGTTGCGTCTAATAATTCATTAATTACTTTATTTATTCGTTTACTTATTTAATTACATTATTAAAAAAAAAATGTAAACGTGTGTAAATACGATGTAAATATAATTCGGAAAAATATTAAAACTACACGAAATATGTAACCGGTAAAGACAAGAGAGAAAAACAATATGGTAATTACAAGACACTATGTACTTGGTTTTTGGAAATCTAGATACAACCGATAAAAAAATCAAGATCTTTACAGTAGGAAGTCGCTATTTCGCAAATCCGATAAATAGCATCAGAGACAGATTTGAGTTATGTCTTTGTACCATATAGAGCTGCACACAGATCTCAGCGGCGTTGTAGGTGAATACAAGCTGATTAGAAGCTGAGGACAGTGAGCGATGCTGTTAATTACCTTAAATAGAAACAAGATTAATAAGAAGATAAATGTTTTTTCTGTAATCGTTAATTGCGTTTGACGCATCGACGATCGGACTGAAACGGGTCGAACGATTCCATTTACGTGTCGTTAAAACGGCCGAGTAACAATAATATCGGCGCACGTGCATAAACATTCGTACAACAATTATTCTATTTAACACCGCGCGCGGATCGATCCGCGCCGTGCCGACTCGTATTTTTACGGCAAGTCGAACGAGACCGGGGGGTGGTGGGGCCCGTAAAGGTGACAATGGCTCATCGCCGCCGTGGCAACGGTTCCGTATAGTTGCGTTTACGATTCATTAAATTACTGCAATGTATGAAATATATAAATATTCATAGGGTCGACGGTACGAGCTCGCGAGCTTGGAGCCCGTAGGAAACGAGACGCCACGATGAATCGGACGTGTTCGCGTTTCTTTTAATCGTTTCGAAACTATAAAACAACGATACGACGAGCCGGCTCGATAAATAACGACAATTAACCGTGTACAAATATTCGTTCGGACGATTATCGCGTTAACGTTGCGGTGCGCGTTGTACAGTAATTAGACGCAAGAGAGCGACAAGAGTGCAAGTATTATCGTCCGTGGCAAACTTACCTGTAATTACGTTAGTCGATCCCCGTGCGTAACGTTAACGTGTGCGTAAGTGGACACGAGCCAGCTTTATCGTACAGAGAAACGACACGGTGTAAGTAGAACCTATATCGTTTCTTCGAGATCTTTTTGCTGGCGGGCTCTCGATGCAAGATATATCTCGCGAGTACTCGCCAACAAACGCGATTCCGTGTATATTTCCCCCGCAACGCCGTCGACGATCGAAAAATCCGATAAAGCGAACGGGAAAATAAAGAAATCCGCGGACACGAACGCGAACGCCGATCCGTAGGAACGATTAGATGGAGATTTAGATTTATCGGGACACTTTCGTCGAGGCGGTTCTACACACGACAACGACAAAGAAATCGCTCGGTTCAAACGGTAATAGCTGCAATTATCATATTCGATGAAATATGGTCCGGGACCGGTGCTAGTGGCGTGTCTCTCTCTCTCTCTCTCTCTCTCTCTCTCTCTCTCTCTCTTTCTGTGTTTGCACGTACATATACGTGCCGAGGCGGGGGTAAAACTAGTTTGTCCCTTGGAACGTGCGCGCCCCGACGGCCGAGCAATTTACGAATCGGAAATTGTCGAAAATTGCCGAAAATAGGCAAACCGTTTGGCGATCGTCGCTCTTTTCCGTTCGTGTCGGGCAAGGGGACCTCGAAGGCTTCGGTGTTCGCCGCTTATGAGCTTCCCACGTAAATTCGCGAAAATTGTTCTGCTCGAATCGGTGACACCAGATTTTCCGTGAAATCGGGCAGATGTTCCCGTGGTCCTTCGAAAGACCGGTACAAGTTGTGCTTGAAAATATGTGTTTAGATTTTTGGGACAAACACGTGGTTTCCACCTGTAAATACCCTAATCGGTTTTCAGCAGCTAATTTAGAAAAGGAGGGAAAATTACAGTACTTCTCTTTTTACCATCGCGCGAATTTTAGCCACACCCACACCAACAGACACGACCAATCACACTCAAACACACTCTCCCCACTACACACTGCATTCGATATAAAAGACAGAACCTACACAGAGACCAGGGAGAACTCGCACAACAACCAACGCGTTAACATCACGGTCAATATTAGAACTCTGTATAATTTTACGATCTTGTAAAATACAGAACTCGTTAGTACAGCGCATACGGTAAATATTAGTTATCTCTTCGATCCGCTACTACGAATATTAGTTTATCCTCTAATCCGAGCAGAGACTTCTCTACCGAAACGTAAAATACGGCTATTTTCGGTTGTACCTTCGCCCTATATAACCCTATACATATAAGCCCTACGCTTATAGAAACCGAAAAAATACCGGTATATATTTCGGTTCTCGGTAATGTATCGGTTTCGGTATAGCTTCGATGGCATAATACCGGTATCAAAATCATACCGGTTTAAACCCTTGCCTGTTTCTTTTTTTTTTTTTTTTTATTAATTAGTGCTACGTTCTCTTTGCTTCTAGATACGACTCGACGTATGTATTCAGTGTTTGCTTTGCGAATAATCGATGAGTACCTTGTCGCGAGACAACATCGGCGTTGACGTAATGCGATGGCCCGAGACAATCGAAGCCTCCGTTGCGAGAACGCATTCGCGACAAATCTCAATTAGAAAGTCGACGCGATACTTGACTCGGTCGTGTTTAATTATTCTTTCTGAGCCATTCTTCGTCGAGTCCGTTCGTGTTTCCCGTTCTGCGCGATCTCACTCGCGACGGAGACTCCGGGAATATTTTCAGTTTCGACGGACATCTCGGTAGACGGAGCCAGGTGGGATTGGACGGATCCTTTTCCCGTTTCGTATTTTTCTGCGTTCGTAACCACTTCGAACATCGGCAGGGAACGCGTTTAGCCGTGGGCTAACGAGATTCGTTGAAACAGGATCGACGGCTAAAAATTCTCCTCGATGATCCCCTACCGGATCCGAAACAAAAAATCCCCCACGTCGGACGAGTCTTTCGAGCTGACAGATCCTCTTCGAAGACCATCCCGCCCACGCGCTTGTCGATTCCCAGCGGTTTGATTCGCGAGTTCGTTGCGAAACGTTTCGTCTATGGCCGTTTGTCTCTCGATTTCGACGGTGGCGGGGACGCAGAAACGGCGAGAGAAAAGTGAGTTCCGTGGAAATGCAACGCGCGGTCGTGACTCGGATTAAGTTCGCAAACGGCGAAAGTAATTTCGAACGAGGAGAGACGGAAGGAGGGGGGGGGGGG